>NC_048227.1:31045124-31217169 GCF_002007445.2 Ailuropoda melanoleuca
TCATGTTCAATCCCTGCCATTCTGCCTCTCTCGTGACTTGATAGTTACTCATCTCGCCCTCGTATAAATCCTTCCGAACAGAAAGACTCTCTAAATTGTATTAATGAAATTAAACACTCTTCGTTAAGGGCCAGGTTCAGGATAAATTGGATTCTCATTGGGTTCCACCTCAGCTGTTCCCTTTTTCACTGATCTGGGCTGCCCTCTCTTGATTGGGGCTTAGTGAGTCCTGCTCTGAGTGGAGGCCTGGGTGTTATTTGCACAGCATATGGCGCAGAAGAAACGAGGCCAGGGGCTTGGCATCACCATTAATTAGCTTGTTCCAACATGGAGCTCTGTTTGCTCGTCCAGAAGTGAATCATACTTTACACTCTTGTATTTTCCCCTAAGAGGCTCTGGAAGGAACGACTCACATGTCCTGGTGAGGGGTGAAGATGGAAAGTGTCTGGAAAGATTATTTTATTAGAGTCGAGCCAGTTCCCGGGGCCACACAGTGTGCGATTCAGGGATGCCTGAGGTATGCGCANGACTCAGGGATGCCTGAGGTATGCGCGGCTGGGAAAGCCAGCTGTCCACGCCCCGCGTCTCAAGTTAGGTAATTTCAGTTCAACCCAATTCAGTAGAAATGTGTGTTGCCCTCTGTTATGTGTTAGGCTCTGTGATACGTCCTCAGAATCCAGAGGAAGCTTAAACAGACATGTGCAATTCCCAGGTCAGGGTCTATGTGTCATTTAGCTCGGTTTGAGGGGCACCATTAACTGTCTAAAATCACATGCATGACTGTGAGCATGCATGTCCACGTGTGTGTGTGTGTGTGTGTGTGTGTGTGTGTTTGGGTGTGATTATATGTACTTTATGAGAAGACCCATAGAATTTGCCAAAGACCTGCCTCAAAAAAACCCAGAAAATTTAACCATTTATGGATCCAGGAATGACGGTGTATCTACCTTTACCTCGAGGGACTTTTGGAGCCATTTCCAGATTTTCTTTTTTTTTTTTTTTTAAAGATTTTATTTATTTATTTGACAGAGATAGAGACAGCCAGCGAGAGAGGGAACACAAGCAGGGGGAGTGGGAGAGGAAGAAGCAGGCTCAAAGCGGAGGAGCCTGATGTGGGGCTCGATCCCATAACGCCGGGATCACGCCCTGAGCCAAAGGCAGATGCTTAACCGCCGTGCCACCCAGGCGCCCCCCATTTCCAGATTTTCTGTCATCTCATCCCACTCGGCATTCTTGCTTTTCTCCAACCACAGTAGCTCCCACTCTGACACGCCTCTGTGCCTCCTGCTTCACCGTTGGAAGCAGACTCTTCCAGTCCTTAGACAAAATAACGGTTTTGCCTTAATTACACAGAACGACACAGTGGTTGGTGGCTCCAGGGAGTGCCCCGGTCTGGGGGCAAAGGAATCAAACCATGAAAAGGTCAGAAGTAAAGACTGACTTGCATAGTCTGGTGCTCACTCAGAGACTTTCCTTCATCCCTTGACTCTTCCTTCGCCCCCTCGGTGTTCAACACACGCTCTCATTTACACACACACCGCCACTCACTCCTGGNCTCATTGGGTTCCACCTCAGCTGTTCCCTTTTTCACTGATCTGGGCTGCCCTCTCTTGATTGGGGCTTAGTGAGTCCTGCTCTGAGTGGAGGCCTGGGTGTTATTTGCACAGCATATGGCGCAGAAGAAACGAGGCCAGGGGCTTGGCATCACCATTAATTAGCTTGTTCCAACACCCCCTCGGTGTTCAACACACGCTCTCATTTACACACACACCGCCACTCACTCCTGGTCTTGCTCACTCACCATTAGGGCAGCGCACTCTCACTCATGCACTATCACACCTACTTCCTCTCTCACGGATTCATCCAGCCATTCATTCATCCTTCCAGTCCTTACGGAGGACAAATCCTGTGTCTGGCAACCTTGGGATCGTAGAGACAAAAGGCCCACGTCCCTTGCCTACAGAAGTTTGTAGCCTAGAGGGCAATCAGATGCTCAGACGGAGAGCTGTCATATGCTGTCTCGTGTACCAAGGGGAAATGCTATACAAAGGCTCCGTGCAAATTGCTGATGAGGTTCCAAGGACAGGACAGCTGACTTATCATTGGGAGGAATGGAGAATGTTTCACAAGCTGGGTTTTGAGGGACGACTAGGAGTTTTCTAGAATAGGGGACAGGCGTTCTAGATGGAGCAGCGTGTATGAAAGTCTAGAGGTGGGGACACGTTGAATCATGGTCTGCACTGAAGAGAAGAGTATATTCTTTCCCTGGTCATAACCCTGGGAGTGTGGCTTTCTCTGGTTTGACCTGGGAGTGTGGCTGCTTTGAGGGCAAGTGCTCAGCTCATGAGCCAACCGGAAATTCTACAGCTGGAACCAGGATGTTTACTTCCCTCAACATTATGTTGATTGGTCTCTAGATGCTACTTTTACTTGATGAACTCACTCCAGAAACACATTTGGCCTTCAGCGGTGACAAAAGCCCTGCCTGCAAGTGACTGATTTACTGTGAATGAAATAATCTCTTTCCATCCTGAGGATTCATTTATGAAACTCCAGCTATGATGGAGTGCCTGACCTTCTAGCTTTTTCCATGGCCCTTCCTTCCCATGACTCCTGCTGCACAGGGGTGGGACAAAGAAAGGCTCACAAACAGAAATTAAATTTAGAAGAGACGGAATAAAAGCTGCTTTGCAAACACGGGGAACAAAAAAATGTAGGATTCAGTACATTGGCAGTGACTCATCTCACCTCCTTTTGAAAGTGTGGCCATGCGAAGGCCTCGCCTAGAGACACTTCAGGTGACTCAGATGCAGGGAAGTGTTTAGCTGGAGGGACAGTAGTGACATACTGAGTAAGCTCACGGACTCTCGAGTCACAGAGAACCAGATTTCAAACCTTGGTTCCGCCACCTAGAACCTGTATGTGCCAAGCAGGACTCGTTGGGTTCAAGTGGCAGAAAACCCAGCTGGAGCTGACAGGGTGGGGAGGAGAAGGGTCTCCTCTCCATTCCCCAGATGCACCATGGTCTTTGTTATCTCCAGGATTTCAGATACTATTACTTATTCTCTGGATGGCCCCCATTTTCCCAGCCCACCACTGGGATCACTCTTACTTATCCAGATGGTAGCTCAGATACCAAGACCAGTGGGCTGTCATCGCTGCTATGGTAGGCGATCCGGACTCACCTCCCACCACTAGGAATGTCAGTGGCTGACGACTCCACCCACATCTCTCTCCAGGAAATGCCTTCAACCAAAGAGAACTGCCCCACTCAACGTCACTCCACCTTTCTGGGGCCAGTCCACATCCGCAGTTCACATGGCTGTACTGCACCCCGACCCCTTCATTTCAAGGATGTACAACTCTTGGGGCCATCCCAGTTTTAGAGTTTCGTTGTTGCTAATGCATCGTAGTTCACCTCCTTTGACTTCCTCCATTTCCCTCACTCCCCAACAAGTGCTGATCCCAAGGGCATTCCTTGATAAATCTCCTGCATGAAAATCTCCACTTTTGGGTCTGCCTCTTGGAGAACATGGTGGAACACCAAAACTTTCCTCAACATCCTGTAAAACTAGGTCACATAGCAGGTTGAGGCAACTTTTAGCTGCACGTTGCCAAAATCTTCACTCAAAATTGCTGAAGCATTTGGACATTCATCATCTCTCATGGAGAACCCGGAACTAATACAGGCTTCACGGTGGGCCAGTACATCAGCTCAGTGACCTTCTCAGAGACCCAGATGCTTCCCTGATCTTCGGCACTGGCTTCAAACTCAGGCTGTCACAAGGTAGCTGCAGAAGCTCCAGGCATCACATCCAGACATGACAATGCTCAGAAGCAAAAGAAAGACCAGCACTTCTTTGAAGAAACAATAGAGTTTTCCCAGAGTGCCCTCTGTCAGCCCTCCCATCCTCATTGGCCAGAGTTGGGTCACGTGTCCACTCCTGAACCAATCACTGGCAAGGAGAATCAGGCCTGCGTGGAGCTGAGGTCTCTTCCCCGTGAGTCCCTTGGCTATAGGGGAGGCATGGATACCTGGGGAATAGTGAGATTCTGTTGCAAAAGAAGACAGGGAATGGATGGCAGGTAGACCAACAAGAAGAGCGTCCTCCCCCACATCCCTTAGCAGGCTGTACCCCTTCCTTAGAGCACTCACCATAACGCGGTGAAGAAACCTGCTTATTTCACCTTAGTACTCCCTCCGAGGTCGAGCTCTGCACGAACGCACAGGTCACCTACCTGTGCCAGGCACTGGAAGATCTGGTGGTGAATCAAACAAAGCCCCTTCCATTTAAAATTTAAAGAGCGACAGAAATAAACAGACAAATTGATGTATAGTGTAACATCGATGCTGTGCACTATGAAGAGAGTAATAAACCCCCCAAAAAAGTAATGGGGTGTGATTCGGCTTCTTCTCTAGAAGGTCCAGTCCGGGAAGCCTTCTCTGATCAGGTTACATTTGAACACAGACCTGGACGAGGCAAAGGCGGGAGCCACGTGCTACGCTGTCTAAATGAAGTGCTTTCCACCATCAGCGTAGAGCAGGTGCAGAAGTCCAGAGCGTGACTGTCTTGTTCAAGGAGAAATGAGGGGTCAGAGTAACTCTTGGGGAATGAGCAGGGCCTGGATCAGTGCTGCCGAACAGAAACAAAATATGCTCACAAACACAATTTTGAAATTTCCAGAAGCCACATTTTTTTTAAAGAAGGAGATTAATCTTCCTCTGTTTTATTTAAGCCCATAGAGTCAAAATATTTCTATTTCAACAGTAATAATGTTTCAAAGTATTAATTAGCTATTTCATTTTTTTTTTTTCATATTCTCTCCCAATCCTTCAAAAACGGTATATCTGAACGCAGACTAGCCATATGGTGAGTGCTCCGTTGTCCCATGTGGACGGCGCAGGCTGAGATCGTGGAGAACCTTAAGTGCTGTGTTTATTCTCTGGGTTTTCTTCTTAACAAGGGGAAGCCTCCGGAGGGACTTGAGCAGTGTGGTTTGATTTATTTGTTTTAAAAGCATCGCTGTGGCTTTAGCAGAGTTTCCTCCTAGAAGGCCCTTGAAGAGGCTGCACTTGAGTGACAAGAAGCCACAGGGAACAGCCCCGGGGCCCTGCACGCAGGAGTGGCTGGACTCACAGCTGGGACGACTTCCCCCGGATCCATTCCCTCCATCTGCACTGGGGGGGCTGGCCTCGTGCAGATGGGATTTCCATGAGGGAGGCCGGCCTAACCCGTCATTCGCTCAGCTGTCTTTCAGAGTCCTCATTTGCTTATCCATAAAGGAAATCACAAATGGTAATTACTACAATTTGCAGAAAGTATAGAAAACCCAACCAGATTCAGTGATGGTGGTGTCCGCCCTGTGTCTTCAGCCCCGGGGTTCTCGGGCATTTTTAGCGTAGAGACCTTGTCCTCCAATGAAATCGCCGACCCAAGTCCAAATCGGGCACTCTGCAATCTGCAGGTGGGTTAGGGTCCGTCTGTGCCACTGTCCTGATGTTGCCCAAGCAAGAAATGCGTACCCATGCAGATAAAGCCAAGTCCCATAGGCTCACTTGCCCTGTGCCCATGGAAGTTCTATTCAAAGATGTTTACACGTTGACCTTCTTTTTATCATAAATAAGACATGAGTCACCTTCATAAATAAACCATGAGACCCAGACTTGAAATGGCCCCACGCGACAGTTTATGCCATCCTCCAGTGCTGGGCAGGGGAGCCAGCCTTCACTCTGGTGGGAACCTTGTTCATTTCTAGCAATTTCCATGTTTCTAAGTGAACTGTTCATAAAACAGAAAAGGACGGATCTGAGCGGTGTTGAGCCAGTCCCAACTGGCCACGTTCTCCTGTGCTCTCCTTCGCCGCAGGCAGCTGTGAGGGGCACAATTTCAAAACCGTCCTACAGTCACGGCCCCCTGCCTCCAAAACTCCAAGCCTTCACACGCACTCTCCCAGTTTTTACACAGTTTTGTCCAAGTCTGATTTACCTACCATAAAATTCATGTGCTTCCAGTGCACGAGTCAGTGATTTCTAGTGTATCTATGGAGTCATGCAGCCATCACCCCAACCTACTTCTAGAACATTCCCGGTCCCCCAGAGAGAAACACCATCACCATTTCAGTCCCTCCCCTTGGCCTCCCCCGGCTTCAGGCAATCGCTGAGCTGCTTCCTTAACTTTGCCTTTCCTGGACATTTCCTGTCAATGGACTCATCCCCTGTGCGGCACCATCCCTGTGCACCATAGGCAACTGGGGGAAAAAAGAACAGTTGGAAGTAGAAAAGAATCGACTGGCACCAAACTGAGCACTTCTCTTTGAAGCATTCGAAAGAATTGCAAGACAAGAGAAAAGATTGCAATGTTCTCGGTCTGTGATTCTCTTGTTGGATGCTTACCTGCATACGTGCCTTCTTCGGGCGTGCCCAGATCAGCCCTGTGTAGCAGGTGTTTGCCTTGTCCCCGGCAGGGGCTTGAGAGCGTGTCCCTGGAATTAGAGACTTGTACTTAGAAAACTTGGTTCTTAACTTTATTTTTTTTTTATGATTTTATTTATTGAGAGAGAGAGCGTGAGTGGGGAAGGAGGAGAGAGAGGGAAGGAGAAGCAAACTCCCCACTGAGCAGGGAGCCCGATGTGGGGCTCGTTCCCAAGACCCTGAGATCACGACTGGAGCCAAAGGCAGACACTTCACCAACTGAGCCATCCAGGAGCCCCGGTTCTTAACATTAAATCTTAGTTTGAAGCACAGTTGTTTCTATTTGTGCACGAGACCTTGGCCTGGTACAGGGTCATGAAACAGAAAACCCCTCCTCCTCCTTCCCACACCTGTCCCCAGGTCCCCAAGCCCTGGATCATACTATAACTCCACTCTGCCACAGGATACAGAGGCTAGCCCATTCCTCCATGGAGGAACATCTTGGAACTGGACCAGTGCTTTTATACTTCTTCTGAATTCTAAACATGCCTACCTTAATTGTTCCTCAATTAAAATCTTACAGCGGGTCCTTGTGGTGCTCTGGGTAAAGTCCGCACTCCAGCCATCCGGAGTTATTTGGTGTTTCCTGAATGGACCCAGGTATTTCACACCACAGACATTTGCATACGCTGTTCTATCAGGAGCACACTTGTCCTTATGCTTCCCACGCCTCCCTGACACTTGCCTAAGCCTCTCCTCCTTCCAGGTTACCTGGGTTACCCACCCCTGCCCTGTGCCCTGAGGACAAGGGCCCTCTCTTCTCTCTGCCTCCGGGGCCTTGCCCAGACCTGGGTTTCCATCCATTGCATCAATGACCTTGAAAAGAACCTATTCAGTATCAACTGTTCTTAAGTTGGAGAGACAAATGTAAATGCTGCGTCATTTGTAAACATCTCAGATCCCTTTGCCGCTGATATTTTGGTGGTGTTTGTTAATTTGTCTCAAGTTCCTTTTGAAACTGCCTCCAACCTTGACAACATCTCCAGCAAGGTGATCTCGCAAGCGCGCTCGCAGCACACACACCTAAATTCAGCAGCTCAGACAAAGTCTCCTGTCACCTCCTGTTTCTCTCTTCCCTCTAATTCATGGTTATCGCTAGCAGAAATAGCAAACGTTCCATCCTAAGGCTTTGTTCTCTCCAACCTGAGCATTCAGCAGCAAGTCTGGAGTGGGAGAGAAGTCGAGAATGCTTCGTGGAGGGGAGAGGGGCCGCCTAGCAGAGCAGATAGCCCAGGTCTGGACGCCAAACACTCCCCTTGTCCACTGAGCCCATTCCCTCCTGCCTGCTCAAGGGCACTATTCTTGCAATTGCCCCACTTTTTTTTTTTTTTTTTGCCTTGCATCATAAATTGTCCCCCTCGGCTGTGTCATTCCCATCCGAGTGCAAACATGCTGCCCATGTCATCTGGAGAAAAATCATCCCTGGTCTGTCCGGCCACTGGCCCTTTGCTTTTCCTGCAAACACATCAAAAGAATGGCCTCTGCTTTTGTTCTTCCAGTTCTCTCCTGCTTTCTCCCCCAGTTCCCCAATAAGCCCCACCTGCCAAGGTCACGGTGACACTTAACATGCTAAAACCAAGGAAAATGCTCGGTCCCCGTCTAACCCGATTGTGCAGCGGCATTCGACGCGGTGAATCTCCCCCTTCTCGAAACACCTTTTTCATTTGGCCTCCGTGGCCCCATTCTTGGTTATCATACCACCGGCTAACCATGGGTGCCTGTGCTGTCTTTGCCAGCTGCCACCTTCTGTCCTCTAAGGCTGGAATGCTCCAGGGTGACCGCTCCAGCCCGGTCTCCTTCCCAGATCCAGTTGCCTCAAAATGTCTCCTCTTGGGAGGCCAATGAGCATCTTTCACTTAACAGGTATAAAAGCGAACTCTTGACACACACACACACACACACACACACACACACGCTCAGAAATATGCTGTGGCCAGTGTCTCCTCATCATCTTAGTGAAGGGCATGCAATGCATCGTTCAAACGAAGACTGCTGGTGTCATTCTTGACCCCTCCCTTTCTCTCACAACACACGGTCAGGAGAGCAAGCAGGGCTTTGCTCATCACATGCGCAAAATAGGCCAGATCTCGGCTGCCACACACACCCAGCCAAGCCCTGGTGGGGCTGGCTGCTCGCCACTGCTGCCGTCACTGCCCGGCTTCTGGGACAGGGTTAGCGATGAGTGATGCAGGGGACAGAAATACCTCCTGGGGAAAAGGAGGTTGGCATTTCTGGAGCAGGGCTTCAAGGCTCTGGCAAGGAGAACAGAAAGGACATCTGGCTCCTCCCTCTGGGACAAGGCGGCCGCCCACAGCTATTTGCCCAGTTGGGAGAGTCATTACTTCATGACCTATGAGGGTGGCCTCCAGTGAGGGGCCTGGTTTGAGGGCAGGGCGTCCCCAGTGGGGCTGAGGAATGAGCACTGGACTTGGAGCCATGGGCCAAGGGGGTGAGTCCTGACCTAGCCTCTAAGTCACTTCCCTGGGCATCCCAGTTGTGTCACTAGGTAGTGGGTAAGTTTCTTCCCCTCTGAGATGCTGTTTCCTCATCTATAAAATGAGATCACACTTCGCAAGGCTGTTGGGAAGATCGATGAGAATAGGGTTATCGACGTGAGGATGCGTAGTGTTGCTGGCTACTGGCACGGTGTAGGTATGCTTTTCTTCAGCGTCTCCTTTCCGTACCTACAGAGGGGGGAGCACTGCGTCTATTGTCCTAGAGGTTGCCGGGAAGGTGTATGAAAGAGCTTTATGAGGATATAAGGTGTTGTTGTTCTTATCCTTCTATCGTCTCGGGTGTTCTGGGCTGCAAACAACAATCTTTGTTCACGGGTCTAGCATAATGCACATCGCTCTCTACGAAACTCAATTGCGTGTATTCCTCACTAGCAAGACTGTAAACCCCATGGCGGGCAGCAGCCTGTGTGTTCGTCCGTTATCATCCCAATCCCTGTCACTCAATACGCAATTGGGAAAGGGAGGGCTCTCTGGTGTCTTGAAGCTTTCTTTTTCCTTCCCCTTTACATGGTCAGTGTCACGAGGAGCCCCCCACTGTCGTCCTGCCCTCCAGGAGCTCCCAGGCTAGCACGAGAGACAAATGTATGGAGGACCTGCTGTAGATATGGGTCTGTGGGTATGACTGTGCTTCATCTAATGAAAGCCCCTGGGCTGCGCTTTGGGAGACGCCTTCTCCCCCTCTCTCCAACTGCCTGATTGGGAGGGGTGGGTAGGGGGAGCTCACACGCAACATCTAGCCAATCAATTTCCCTCCAACCCTGGTAATTGGTGTAAGGATGGTCATGTGACCCACGTCAGACCAATGAGGGGCAGTCTTGAGATTTTTAACTTCATCTGTTGGGTAAGGGAAGCTCTTTCCATTGGGGCTGGAAGGGAGTGGGGAAAAGGGAAGAGGAACTCCAAAGAACTCCAGATGACATCGCTTTGGTCCCCAAATCCAGCCATGTCTGAAGTCTCCAGACTGTTCACTTAGAGAAGTCAATGAATTCAAACTGCCTTTCTTCGCTGAAACTGTTTGGAGGAGGGTTTCCATTCCACTTGCAATGGAAAGCATGCTAGTCTCTAGCCAGGATACACGGTGTAAGAGCACTGCAGGTGGTGTGAACAAAGAGATATGGGAGTGAGCCATTATGTCTGGGGCACTGGCAAACACAGGCGACAGTTACCCTTGAGAGGGCAAAGGAGGTCCAGGCAACTTCACCCTGATCCTTTTCGCAGCAACCTAGACTCTATTCACTTTACATGTAGGGCATCCACTCCCCAGTTCCTGATTTGATCCAAACGCAGTATTGAGGAAAGTAAAGAGGAGAGAGATGAAGAAATGATAGTCTTAGGGGGAGTGATATCATTTTAAATGCAAATTACTGAGTGTTGACTGTACAGTCTGTAGAGGGAGTATGCAAATTATACACGAACTCTATGCATATTTAAATTGCAAATCCCTTGTGACCTTGCTAAGTTGTCTTCCACACACCTGGGATGAGGCCCCAGGGGGGATGTCTGGTGGGACTTTCCATCAACAAGTATTTATTTAATAAGCTCTTACCGGGCTTCTCTGCAAGGTGTTCAGCCTCCAAGACTTGGTCTCTGCCCTGGAGGAGTTGGCAAGGGAGCCGAGGAGAAGGGAGGAACCACAAGAGACGATTAGTACATAATAGAAGACACGATGTAATTAAGTACTAAGTGCTGGGCTGTGGACTGGAAGCAATTGGGTGAAGCTGCAAGGAGGCGAATTTCAGCTCAGAACAAGGGACAACATTCTGCTGGAGGGACCCGTCCCTCAAGAGTACTGCAAAGCTAGCTTTCGTTGTGCCAGAGCTGGATAAAGATTTGAAATAATATGAATAATAATAGCAACCTCGCAGTTGGGAGTCCTACCAACTGGGTTTGAATCCACGCCCTGTCTACTGACCACGTGACTTCCGGCAAGTGCCTTTGTGTCTTTGTCCTTAAAATGGGCCTTAATAGCACCCACCCTGCAGCAGGTAAAGCATGGGAAAGGCCTGGACGCATCCCGGAGTCAGAAGGGTATCAACAAATAAGATGATGCTGCAGATAAAAGACTGGTATCCAAGATCTACAAAGAACTTCTCAAACTCAATACGCAAGAAACAAGTAAACAAATCATAAAATGGGCAGAATATGAACAGACACTTTTCCAATGAAGACATACAAATGGCTAACAGACACATGAAAAAATGTTCAAAATCATTAGCCATCAGGGAAATTCAAATCAAAACCACACTGAGATACCACCTTACGCCAGTTAGAATGGCAAAGATAGACAAGGCAAGAAACAACAATTGTTGGAGAGGATGTGGAGAAAGGGGATCCCTCCTACATTGTTGGTGGGAATGCAAGTTGGTACAGCCACTCTGGAAAACAGTGTGGAGGTCCCTTAAAAAGTTAAAAATTGAACTACCCTATGACCCAGCCATTGCACTACTGGGTGTTTACCCCAAAGATACAGACGTAGTAAAGAGAAGGGCCATATGCACCCCAATGTTCATAGCTGCATTGTCCACAATAGCCAAATCATGGAAGGAGCCGAGATGCCCTTCAACAGATGACTGGATTAAGAAGCTGTGGTCCATATATACAATGGAATATTACTCAGCTATCAGAAAGAACGAATTCTCAACATTTGCTGCAACATGGACGGCACTGGAGGAGATAATGCTAAGTGAAATAAGTCAAGCAGAGAAAGACAANGAGGACATGTATTGCATGGTACACTGGGTGTTATACGCAACTAATGAATCATCGAACTTTACATCAGAAACCAGGGATGAACTGTATGGTGACTAACATAATATAATAAAAAAACATTAAAATAAAAAAAAATGGATCTGAGTTCAAACCCCTAACTCTGCCATTTACAAGCTGTGTGACCTTGAATGAGTTATTTAACCTCTCCGAATATCAATGAATAATAATGATGATGATTACTGTTATTGTTGACAAGGTGGTACCACCAGACTCATTAATGCTATTAAGATTACTGAGAAGAGTCTCAGCATAGCATCTGGTACACGTCATTCGAAAACAATGATGTGTGTGTGTGTATCCACACCACCATGCACGTAGACAAATGTGTGCATGCACGTCTCAAACCATCAGGCTCCATCGTCTTCTGTCTTCTTCCAGAAGCTTCCCCAACAGCATGTGGGTGAGCCTGATGGGATCTCTGATGACTGAGTTCTTCGAAAGGGGAAACCAATCAAAAAGGATGTTCAGCACTCACCCCAGAGCTCCTACCATGAATGCTCACGCAGACGTTTCCTGATGTTTCCACCTTTCCTTTTTTTTTTTTAAATAAGGCTTTCTCCCCCCCGCCTTCTTAGGAAGGTAACACACACTAATTAAGGAGTTTTGAGAAATTTCATAAACGTATAAAGCTGTAAATTGAGATCACCCACAACTTCTCCATCCTCCCAGAGACCAACGCCCGCTTCCCAGACTTGTGAAGGGAAGCATAGCACAGGGATCTCTGTGAGCCAAACAGCTTCCAAGGCATGACCACAAAGTATGTTCTGATAGTGTATGAACTAGACGGGACGTCTGAAATCAGACACGGAGTTACTATTTGAGAGGTGCTTAGGGAACCACAAGGAGAGGCTGCCACTCTCCCACCAGAATGGCCAAAATGAAGTGAGGATTGACAATATCCAGTGCGGTCAAGGACACAGAGGACCCAGAACTCTCACATGCTGCTGCTAGGACTTGACTTCGGAGCAATTACTTTGGACAACTCGAAATATTTGTTAACACTTAACACTTGCCCCTTTATGACCGATGACTAAATGATGCCACTCCCAGGTATGTGACTGTTTGGGACTGAGTTGTGTCCCCCCCGCCCCGACCCAAAATTCACATGTTGAAGTCCTAACTCCCAGTGCCCCAGAATGTGACTGTCATCAGGGAGAGGGTTTTCCAAGAGGTAATTAGGTTAAATGAGGTGACTGCAGTGAGACCTATTGTAGTGTAACTGGTGTCCTTATAAGAAGAGGGGATTAAAACACAGACAGGTATGGAGGGAAGACCCCGTGAAGAGACGGGGAGAAGCCCACCATCTACAAGCCAAGGGGAGAGTCCACAGAAACCAACCCTGCCAACACCTTGATCTTTGGCTTCCAGCCTCCAGAACAGGGAGAAGATAAATTCCTATTATTTAAGCTGCCCGGTCTGTGGCACTTTGCTACAGCAGCAAACTATTGTGTTAGCAAACTAACCCAATAACCAAGGGAAAGAAATGGCTAGCCCTCGCGGGCATTGCTGGGAGACCGAAGTCGGACACAAAAAAAGCACACAGTGTTCCATTCCATTTATACGAATTTTCAAGCAAAACTAATCCATGGTGACAGATGTCAGAACGGTGGGGTCTTAACTGGGAGGAGCATAAGAGAGCTTCTGGAAGCTGGAAACGTCTATATCTCCATCTGGGTTTGGGCTACGCATTGTATGTATATGTAAAAATTAATCACTCATGATGGTTACAGGGTTTCTGTCTGGGATGATGAAAAATTGTGGAAATAGTGGTGGGGACCGTTGTACAACATGGTGATTATAGTTGAATGCCACTGACTTTTACACGTAAAAATGGTTAAAATGGCAGATCTTAGGCTTTATACCTTTTACCACAATAAGAATCTTCAAAACAAGTCATTAAACTGTACACTTAGATACATGCCTTTGCCGTGTGTTTCTATGTATAAATAGGAGGGGAGACAGCTGTCAAGGAATATCTCACAGTGCTTAGATGTTACAGCTGTGACGTGCACCTTTCTTTTTTTTCCATTTTTCTTCTGGAAACCTCCTCCTGATTGTGATGCTAGGACTTTGAGGAGACAGGGAGGTTTGGTTGACTTCCTTCGAGATGATTCTTCTCTGAGGACTCTTTATGTTCTTGCTACCCTTTTTTCTTTTCTGAAGTTCAGCAAATCATCTTCCCTGATAGTTGGGGTGAAGGGTTGGCATATGAATGAGCACATCACTGAGCTCCGGGAAAATCTGAAGACGTGATGTAAAGACGAATCCTTCCTTCTGGCACGCACCCCAGCCCTAAGACGCATTTTTGGTCGGTTGGCTGGAGAAGATGTTTATAAAAAGGGCACAATTAACGTGGCAGGTGCCTTGGTTATACGCAAAGAATAACAGCGGGGAAAACAGACATATAATTACTTGGGCTTTTTTGGTTCTTGAGTGTTACTACTGCTGATATTAAGTAAAGAACATGACACCCAATTGTACTCCAGCTGGTGGAAATGCGGGCTTTTAGGGGGAATGTGGAAAGTGGACTTGAATTTTTTTCAAAAAGAGAAAAAGAGATTAACTCCTTAAGGACCCATGAGTGAGCAGGTGGGCCCTGCATGCCTTCCCCTGCGGGGATCTCCCCGGCCCACTCCCCCTGGGGGTCCTACCCATTCACACCTTTGATATACAAGCCCACCATCACACCCTGCTGCTTTCTCTTATCTTCCTGCTCATTGGATACAGTAGGGAAGAGACCACAGAGCCCAAATCCCTCCCGCATCCCCTACAAGAGAGTGGCAGGGTGGCAGGGCCCAGTGTCCCCGGCCCAGATATACTTTTCTCCTGCACGTCAAGTGGACAAGGATCTGGCCCTTCTGCCCATGAAAATCTGCCGTCCCCCAATCCACAGAGCACGCACTTCAAGTTGACTTGAAGTACGTTAAGGTATGCCCTCACCGGCAAGTGACAGGCCATGGGTCCATCGACGAGGGTCTCTTCGTCTCAGGACACCGCGAGTCCAGCACTAAGCTGCTGCTATTCATCCAGGGGCTTGATTATGTCAGGGCTGGGCTCCCCGTGATTCTGAGTCTCTCCTTCATGATTGTTCCCGCGCATTCTCAAGCGGCTGCCCAGGATCTAGGCATGCTGTCCCTGTTTAAGGCAGAAAAACATGGGGGAGAAAGGGAGTGGGGGCTTCAGCTTGTCCTCCTTGATCAGAAAAGCAGTGCTCAATGCAAAGAGACCAGCAAACGACTATTTCTTTCGCTTTTCCAGGCTCTGGACCAGAAAGAAGCCACGCAGGGGGAGGGACCAGCCGGGGAGCAGCCGATCAGCTAGCTCACCTCCGTGCCACCTTCGATACTCCCTCCGAAGGGGATGAAGGGGTCCGTGTGGATCTGGGGAGCACGGGGTCTGCAGCGCTTGAGTCTGAGAGTGTCAGGGCTCCAGGAGAGCTGAATATGCCTGTCTCTGTTCTCTTTTCCGCTTGTGTCCGTTCGGGTTCTCTGAGAAGCAGACGCCCAGATGGTATGAGATGTGCAGGAGATTTCCTGGGGCAGATGCCTGTGAAGGAGAACGAGAAAGGGGCAGGAGCAAGTGGAGACACATGACTCGGGTCTGACACCTGTGAGAGGAGAGAGGGAAGGAAGAAGCAGGGGGCAGGGAGACCCCCAGCCTGCTCTGTGGCCCCCTGAAAGGCTCAGCCAGGCCAGCAAAGAGCTCCCAAGCATGTGTGTCCTACTGGAAGCATCCTGTGTCTGCAGGATGGGCTGGTGCTGGTGCCCCTGCCCTGTAGGCACTGGCTGAGCACGGGGCTGGGGGGACACGGCCTCAGTAGGGACACTGTGGTGGGTCCACAGGTGCCACGGCTAGCAGCAGTCTGCCAACCACAGCCCTGGAAGCAGGTTGTCCTCACAGGAGGTGTGGACAAGGGGCTCCCACAGCGGTGATGCCAGTCCCCCCTCCACACCTTCCTTTCCCTCTTCCTTTATGGCACTAGTACTGAAACTGCCCCAAACTAGTTGAAATCACGCCCATCCTCTGAGCCTCTGGAATTGCCACGTAGGCCTGCTTCACGCGGGCATAGCAGTGGTGGCCACGGCTGTCCTTGACTTGGGTGGTTGCTCCACATGGCTGAGGGGGGAGGCTAAACCCCTCTTGCCCTGGGTCGTGGGTTGAATTGTGTGTCGCAGAAAGATACGTTGAAGTCTTAACCCCCAGTGTCTGTGAACATGCCCTTATTTGGAAATAGGGTCTTTGTAGATGTGACCAAGTTAAGGTGAGATCACACGAGAGGAAGGTGAATTCTAGTTGAGTGACTGCTGTCTTTGTAAGAAGAAGAAATTTGGACACAGAGCTAGCAACACAATCTCTGTGAGCCTTAGCTTCTCTCCCTATAAAAGGAAGGTATTAGTACTTCCTTAGAGAGTTCTGGGAAGGATTCGATGGAGCCCCTCCAATGCGTGAGTGATTCTACCATTATTGTCATCATTATTTTAAAAATTGATGATGATGATGATGTTGTTTTGTCTTCTTGGATTACTCCTTGCTTTGCTCTCTTTTGACTCCTCCTTCCTTCTTCGAAAAAGCCCATGCTTGCCTCCAGTTGCTGGAATTCCCAATTGGCAAATTAAGTACAGGTTCAAGAAATCAGAAAAGCAGGGACCCAGAGATACACATAAACATGTGTTACTTTAGAAAATAAAATTACATGGTACAGCTTATTATTATTTTATTTTATTAAAGATTTTATTTATTTATTTATTTATTTACTGAGAAAGAGAGAGCAGGAGCGGGAAGACGGGCAGAGGGAGAGGGAGAATCCCAAGCAGGTGCCTCACCCAGCACAGAGCCCAATGCAGGGCTTGATCTCACAACCCTGAGATCATGACCTGAGTTGAAACCAAGTCAGATGCTTAACCAACTGAGCCACCCCGGTGCCCCGTACTATTATTTTATTTTAAATTGCATAAGGCAGCAGTGTGATATTTTCAGGGCATTGGGCCTCTGAACGTCCTACCTATACCTTCTTTTTTTCTAAAAGATTTTATTTCTTATTTATTTGAAAGAGAGAGAGTGAGCGGGCAGCAGGGAGGAGCAGAGGGAGAGAGAGAATCCCAAGAGAATCCCCTACTGAACACAGAGCCCGATGCAGGGCTTGATCCCAGGACCCTGAGATCATGACCTGAGCCAAAATCAAGAGTCGACGGCTCAGCCAACTGAGCCACCCAGACGCCCCCACACCTGTACCTCCTTGACTGTACGTCTCTGTCTAATCCTAAATGCCCGGGTGCACCTTCACCAAAAGACAGGCCAGATGTGGAAAGGCCTTGCAGTGGAAGGAAGGTCGCAAAACCAGTTTGCAAAGGGCAGGCCAGTGGGGCTGGAATAGGGAGAAGGAGGACGTTTGCGGACAACCGTGTGAGCCCTGCGAAGGACTCTGTCTTTATCCCGGGACCAGGCGAAGTCATTGCAAGGTTGTGAGCAGTTTCATGATGCCGCCGGGCATTTTCACGTGCCCCCTGGGCCCCGAGCAGCCATATGGGGAAGGGAACGGAAGGAGCCAGCGTGGACCTGGGACACTAGATATAACATCCAGATGAGAGAGAAAGATGGGACTCACTACTGAGACTTCTGGGACTTAAAAAAAAAAAATTCCAGTCCTTCCTCTCACTTCTGCCCCACAAAAAGCCTGCAACCTGTCTGGTCCCTGCTCAGAGCAAGGCCTGCAGCTGTCCGCCTATACAGGAACCAACCCAGGACAAGCAGAGGACGGTACATGTCAGGATCGGGCAGTCTGCAAAGACGCGAAGGCCCCAGCCCCACACTTAGCTGCAGCCCCAGATGCAAGCAGACAGGAGGCTAATTTCCTATAACCCGGAGCAGGCACGACGTGTGAGGGCAAATTTCAGTGCAGGTGTTTGGCAACCGAGAGCAGCAGCTTGGAAGGAGACGAGAAGCAGGTATGATTGAGGGACAGCTCTGTGCTCTGTACGCATGTCACTTCGTTTAATCCTCTCGGCGACCTTGCAGGGGAGCTGTTATTTTCCCATTTCATAGGTGAGCAAACGGAGGCATAAAGGACCTGAACACTCTGACCCAGCAGTCGAGCAGTTACGGCCGTGGCTTCCTTGGGGGCTGCTATGACCTCACGGGAAGGACTCCAGCTCATGCGCAAAGCATGGGCCTGTATGCCTCCTGAAATGACAGAGGACTAGCATCCAGTGTGTACCCAAGCTACGTCCAAGAACATCTCGCGGACCCCACACTGAGACGCTCTGATGGGCGCACCGTGGATATTACTGCTCTGATTTAGCAGGTGGAGAAACGGTTCAGAGAGGTGACGTCTCGGGAAAACAAAACTGCTAATCCGGATTTGAGCCTGGGCTGTCCTGTTCTGCCCTGGAGGGCACCGGGCGCATGCGTGGCTCCCATGATCAGGGTATCAAACTGCCCTTGGATTATTTGTACATGGATACCGAGGACTGGAATGAATTTCAGGAGTATTTTGTTCCTGCATCTTCTCTTTATCCCTCTCTCTCCACATCCGCCTTAGAAAACCCCAGTGATTCTTTTTTAAAGTACAAAGAGAATCCAACGGCCTCTCGCCACACCCAGCGCTCACACCTTGGCCAAGGACCCCCTTTGTGGCTCCCCTAGAAATTGCCGTAGGTAGGTTCTTTGGTGGTCTGTCTGCTCCCGCCCTAGCTCCAGCCCCAACACACACACACACACACACACACACACAGCCGCCAGGATGTCCAGGTCAAAATGGAATCGAGTCATATTATAAAGGGAAGGGAAGGAAATTGTCGAGGGTGTCCCTACACTGAGCTAGCCTTGCAGTTCGGAGCACAGCTCAGACGCACACAGGCCTGGGCCCAACTCCTGGCTCTGCCGCCTGCGGGCTGGGTGGCCCGGGCAAGCCACCTGTCTGCTCCTAGCCTGAGCGTTCTCCCCAGTGCAGCGTGCAAGTTGGGGGCACGGCCACACCGCGTGTCCTGGGCGTGAGATGCAGGGTGCTTTCCAAGCGCCCGACACCCAAGTGCCACTACGTATCAATTATTCAGATCATCATACCACGTGACCTCCCTGAGGTGACGAAAGTGCCTGTTTCCTCAAGTACCATCAAGACTATTCTCAAACCTTTTTTGGGAGGATGAGGTAATGAGCGTGCAGAGAGGAATTGCATTAGGCGGAAGAATCCAGCGACTGGCCCGAATGACTCTTCCTCCCTTGTGTCCTCTCTGACCTTCCCTGTTTACACTTTGCAATGACGTGGTACGGGGCGGCTTCATCGGAATCGAAGGGACAGCAGTCACCTCCACTGTGTTCTCTCTGATTCCAGCCTTTGATGGCCCAGAGTAATTCTGGAAGCTCTTTGCCCTGATAAGAAAATGATCCGTGCTCCCCCTGTACGTAAATGGTATGTGGGTTTGCGTGGCCACGGAGAGAGGGCGGCTGGGAAGACATTGTCTGAGGTACAGATATTGGGTTGGGTGGATTCTGGCCAAAGAATCAAGGGAGTACGGTCCAGGGGATTGGCACATACTCCTTTTCTTCTTGGATGGACTCCCCCCACCCTTGGATGGACCGACCGCCCTGAGCTTGTATTTGTCACTTTGATAGAAGACATGTTTCCCCATTCTAGTTCTGATCTACTTGTCCATAAAAACCACCATCACTGGAGCAAAAAAAGGGGGGAGCAAATTACAGAACATCTCACATCATATAATCCCACTTGTGTAAATTATAGAGCTGTAGGTTTCTTTAAGCACTAGAGAGACCTCTGGAAATATGCTCTTTATATTTTTTATAATAATTTTTTATTATGTTATGTTAGTCACCATACAGTACATCCTTAGTTTTTGATGTAAAGTTCCATGATTCATTAGTTGCGTATAACACCCAGTGCTCCATGCAATACGTGCCCTCCTTAATACCCATCACCGGCCTATCCCAGTCCCCCACCCGCCTCCTCTGAAGCCCTCAGTTTGTTTCCCAGAGTCCATAGTCTCTCATGGTTCATTCCCCCTTCTGTTTACCCCCCCTTTCTTCTTCCCTTTCTTCTCCTACCAATCTTCCTACTTCTTATGTTCCATAAATGAGTGAAACCATATGATAATTGTCTTTCTCTGCTTGACTTATTTCACTTAGCATAATGTCCTCCAGTCCCGTCCATGTTGCTGCAAATGTTGTGAAATCGTTCTTTTTGATGGCTGAGTAATATTCCATTGTATATATGGACCACATCTTAATCCAGTCATCTGTTGAAGGGCATCCCAGCTCCTTTCCACAATTTAGCTATTGTGGACAATGCTGCTATTTAAAATTCTGAAAGTGGCCAACAAGTTATATAGGTCTGATGGGAATTTGGGTGACTTTTTTTGTCTTTTTATTCTTTCCTGTATTAAAGTTTCTAGAAGTCCCACAAACTGTGTAATAAAATACAGTTATTTTCACTTCCAAAGAGGGAAAAAAAAAAACCCGTCATCATCATTATTGGCATTACCATCATCATCATCTCCATCATTGCCAATAAAATCAGATAGTGGTGCATGGGAATGCTCGAGTTTTGCCGTAGCTGCAGCAAAGTTGCTGTCTGGCGTTCACTGGTGGCCACTTCCTACAGGAAGGCCAACTGGGGAAGCCAACGATTTGACCACAAGGTTTTCAAGTAAGTGGAGGTTGGAGGTTATTTAAGAATTGGTTGTTGGTTTCTAAAGTGATGTGTCAGCGGGGGGAAGGGGAGCAGGTGTCTATGCTCCCCTTTCCCCACTTCTACCTATATTTATGGGGGTGGGCAGCTTTCTGTGAGTCCAAAGGCTGGGAACCTATTTGTTCAACAGAAGTATTCTAAGTCCCTTAGCATGAAATGAAACGGGGGTCAGTGAAACATCATAGAGATTTCTGGTTACTCTAAGCCATCCTGGCCGGAAGCTTCCCAGCAGAGTTTGGAGGGGGGGACAGCAGATTTTAAATTCTCACACCCATCCCTTTATTTACTCAGTATCTGTGAAGCATCCTCTGTAGGCAGACATTGGACTAAGGCCTGATGCTCACTGGTGATCCTGACCCAGAGTCTGCCCTCATGAAGCCCATAGTCTTGTGGGGAAGATGGGCTGTAAATATATAGTAATGAGCTCTCAGAGAACCAAGCCGAGAAGCGCAGTGATGGATGGAATATGAACTGGATGCCAAATTAGTCAAATCAAAGGTCAGCAAACCTTAAAAGCAAAAATAGTAAAATGCAATATGAGCCTTAGGTGGCCCACAAAGCCTAAAATATTAATCGTCTGGCCTTTTGTAGAATGTGTGCCAACCCCTGGAAGGGAGGAGAAAGAAACGGGGGGAGGATGTACGTAGGCAGAGTGGCCAGGGAGACCTCTCTGAGGGTGCATCGTTTAAGCTGAAACCTGAAGGAGGAGGAGCAGTCATAGGAATAGCCCATGTGGCCCAGGAAGAAGATGGGCCAGTGCAAAGGCCCTGAGGCACAAGGGGCCAGGGGCAGAGCGTCCAGTCCGTGTTGCTTCTGCCCCACTGGGGGAGGCCTCTTCAAGTTCAGCCAGTTGGAGGTAGTTGAGGGACTACGATCATTCTTCCTGAGAACAGAAGGAGGGAAAACTATGTCATTCTCCCTCTTACATTGCCCAGGACCTGTCCGGCAGGCAAGCTAAACTAGAACTCAAAATACAGATCCCTGTTCTTACTTCTCCTACCAACTGATTGAGGAGGTTAGGAATGGAACCCAGAGAATCTGAATTCTTTTTAAGTGATAATCAACCAGATTTGGGAGCCAAAATGTACATAAAGCAGCCCACCAGATACTTGGCACATAATAAAGACTCCCTCCGGTTAGCTGCTTTACGATGTAAGGAAACATCTTTAGAGTGAATATAGGACCTTAGCAGAGTGCTGGAGAGCATGGACTCTTAGAACACCTGAATCCCCATCCTAGAAATAAGAGCTGTGTGGCCTTGGGAAAGTTTCTTAACTTCTCTGAACCTCTGCTGTATCATCTTTAATATAGAGTTAATAATAGTACCTCCCTCACAGAGTTGTTTTGTAGTTTAAAATGAGTCAATATATGGGACGCCTGGGTGGCTCAGTCGGCTAAGCTTCTGCCTTCAGCTCAGGGTCCTGGGATCCAGTCCCACATGGGACTCCTTGCTTGACAGGGAGCCTGCTTCTCCCTCTGCCTGACGCTCCCCCTGCTTCTGCTGGCTCATGCACATGCCAGCACGTGCTGGCTCCCTCTCTCTCACATGCTCTCTCTCTCACAAATAAAATCTTTAGAAAATAAAATGAGTCAATATATGCAAAATGTACAGAGCAGTGATGGTAACCGACACTTGGTTAGCTGAGATCATCTTTTCCATGAACTACGTTGGGAGCTGCCAGCATGAGACTCAGGGTTAGGAAATTATGATAACATCAGACTACCTTTGAAACAGCCCATAATTTAGAGGAACTATGCACAACCTCTGAGAATTTGTAAGAAGCCAGGGAAATGTAAGTTTTTTCCCCATTTTCTCAGAAAGAGTCACACAGCAAAGTCCAACAGAATTCTACGAAGATTACACAAGCTGTTAAGATTCCAAGGCTAGATTAAGGAGGAAAAAAAAAAAACACAGAAAATGCGGAATGTAACAAGGCTGGGAGACAAGTGTGGTTTGTTTTTCATTATAGCTGCAACAGGAATTAATCAGCTTGACACCGAGCAGCAATGTTGTTCTTTTCCAAAAGACAGTTTAGCAGAGCCCCAGACAAGGGAGCTGATACAACCAAATGTGCGTGCACACGGTACACACATGCGCATGTGCTCTTCCTCAGTTCGGGTATAATAAGCCCAAAAGGACTTGCAGAAAAAAACTGGACCTCGGTGTTGGCATGAGTCCACATTAAAAAAAAACAAAAACCCACCACTGGAAAATATTAGCACTAGAGCCAGGCTTCTGCGCAGCGAGCCGATATGCAAGCTGGGGGAAGGATGCAGAAATGCGACCCCCAGGCAGGTGCACCTGGAAAACAGACCTTCTCCCGGTCTTCAGCCAACCTGAGGAAAGCCAGTTCAAATCTGGAAGACCTGGGTATAAATCTCGGCTCTGCCCCTTCCAACTCTGCGACCTTGGGCAGATTTACTGAGTCTAAGAGACCTCATTGAGAAGCAGGCTTACCTGAGAGAATTAAGAATGAGATGATCTAAGGCACCTGGGTGACTTAGTCCGTTAAGTGTCTGCCTTCAGCTCAGGTCGTGGTCCCAGGATCTTGGGATCGAGTCCCGCATTAGGCTCCCCGCTCAGCAGGGAGTCTGCTTCTTCCTCTCCTGCTACCGCTCCCCCTTGCTCATGCTATCTCTCACACGTCCTCTATCAAATGAATAAATAAATCTTAAATTTAAAAAATGAGATGATCTAAGGAGCATGACTTCTTGGCACACTGTCCCACACCTGGTAACCACATTCTGCACATTTGTTAGCAATGACGTCTCTGTCGTGACTTTTCTGTTTCTTCCATGCCTCTCTCCTCATATTTGCTCCGTGAAGCTGAATTCCATAAATAAGTTGGCTTCTTCCGGGTGCTGCCTCTGCCTCTCTGTCCCAACCCCGTCATTAAGACAGACTCAGATGGTGGTTTTATCTGGACAAGTTCCCAGGAACGTTCCCCGTGGCTGCCAGGGGCTTCAGATAACATAACATGCATTTCAAACTGGCTTTATGGGCGAAACTCAACACACGCACGTCTCAGGTCTGGAGAGCTCACTTTGAAGGTTCCCGTTCACTCTCTCCTACAAGGCATGCGTTCCTAGGAGACCAGAATTTGCATTCTTACCGCCAAATGCATTTCTTTGCTGCATTGCGGTAAGGATGCGGGAAGCTGCTAAAGAGAAGGGGATGCCTTTGTTTTCTATGGCTGTTGAACAAGTTCCTGCTAACTTGGTAGCCTAAAGCAACAGAAATGCTTTCTCTAACACTTCTGGGCTCTTGGACTTGTCGCTGGGCTGAAATCGAGGTGTCAGCTGGGCCATGCTCCCTCTGGAGGTTTCGGGGAGGATGCCCCCTGCCTCTTCCAGCTCCAGTGGCTGCTGCCAGAGCCCCTCCAGTCTTGAGGGCGGCACCTGCCAATCTCTCTGCCTCCCCCGTCACAGTGCCGCCTCTCCTGTGTGTTTGCTCTCCCTTTGCTTCTCTCGTAGAAGGACACCTGTGACTGCATTTAGAGCCCACCGGGCAGTCTCCCTATCATGAGATCCTTAGGTAAAGCACATCTGCAAAGCCCTTTGTCCCAAATTAGGTCGCATTTACAGGTTGCAGGGATTACAACCTGAAACCTTTGCGGGCCATTGTGCCAGGTGAGATGGGAAATGGTGTTCCCTGCAGGACACTTACTATTACTACGTGCTGGCTGCTTTCCCCCAAACAGCCTGATGTACTAAGTATCATCATTCTCATCATACCGATGGTGTTTAAAAAAGAACAGTAAAATAGACTGGTGATGGGTAGTAAGGAGGGCACGTATTGCATGGTGCACTGGGTGTTATATGCAACTAATGAATCATCGAACTTTACATCAGACCAGGGATGAACTGTATGGTGACTAACATAATATAATAAAAAAAAATTAAAATAAAAATAAATAAAAATTTAAAAAAAGAACAGTAAAATAAGCTTAGAATAGTGATAGCATTGGAGTTTTTTCATTAGCGAGAAGGTGGTAATTAATCAGCCTGACACAGCGCAGGTCCTTTTTTCTGCTTGCATCACCTGACCCCCGTCCCCTAACTGCCTAGTGACAGCTAATACAGGGAGTGCTTTGATTAGCCAAGATTTGTGGATTTCGGGCTTGAAATGCATGCTGTCCATCGAACTTCACATCAGCCTATGCATTTGTCAGCTTGCTCCCTCAAACCAAATGCCCCGTGATGCTCCAATGCTCCCATCACCATATTTTGCCCCCACACTGCTCAGTGTGGTCTGCAGCCGTGGCATCAGCATGACCCGGATCTTGTAAGAAATGCAGACTCCAAGGCCCCACCCCGACCTCCTGAACCAAAATCTGCCTATTCCCCAAGATCCCCAGGCGTTTCAAATGCTTATTGAATTGCAGGAGCCCTGAGGTGGGGCCAATCCGACACCCCTGCCGTGAGCTTCAGGTGTTTTGAGTAACACAGCTAATGAGGGAGCAAGGTGAGCTGGGAGCTCCACCCATGTATCGCGCAGACTCATATCTGTGCGCTTCCTTGCTGGGGTAGATCGGCCAGGACCTTTCCCGCAAGTGGCCGGCAGCCTCACACTGGAAGGCGAGAAACCAGCAGGACGTATGGGCCCAGAAAGGTGGGTGCTGTGCCTCGGGGAAGGCACGGGGTGGGGTGCGCCCAGCAAAGGCTTTCTCGTGGAAGGAAGAGCACCTGCAAGGCTAAGACAGAGCACAGCGTGTTCAGGAAAGTGCAGACAGACCCAGAATTTGGGGAGCCAGCTGAGCAGAGGCAGGGCTGGGGACGAAGCTTGTGCTATGGCCAGGGGCTGGGTTCAGGGTGCTGGGCTGCCTGCAAAATGACGGAGGGGCCCATATCTGCTCCAGGAAACTCCTACTTTGGAAGCAGAGCCCACAGACTTCACCCTGCCTTTCCTTGGGATAACATCCAGGGATTTCTGGAAGTTTCTCCTGTGTTGCCTTTCCTTGTCTTCACGGTGACCCAAGAGGTAGGCAGGGAGCCCTGTTTTACAGAGGAGCAAGGGGTGCTCAGGAGGCAGGTGACCCGTGGTCCCAAGTGGCCGGTTCTCAAGTGAATACACAGTACCAGGCAGCCTTTCTTTCCCTTCGTGTTTTGTCAGGCAAAGGAGTAACTTTGTCCTCGTATGGTAATTTTTTACATGTTGATTTACCTGCTTGCCCTACTCGTCCTGGTGTTGTTTCTATGAGATTGACTGGAAGAGGCATCTCGGCCTCATGTGTGGAAATTGAGGCATAGAGGGGACAAGTGATTTGGCTAAGCCCATGGCACAAGTGGCAGAGCTGGGGACAGACAGGCTAATAATAATCAAGACAGCAACAGGAGCAACCACCCCTTACCACCAACGCCATAAGCCAGTCTCTTTGCTGCCATTCAGCCATTTGAAGTCCTCATCAGCCACAGCATGCGGGATCACCTCTGTGACAATCCTATGATTAAGGTGACCGAGTCCCAGGATGGTTAAAGATTTAGGAAGAACCATGCGCAGAGCCCAGGTCCCAAGACAGCAACAGGCCAGGATGATGGGTGTGACAGCCCCAAAAGCCAGCTGGGTCCATCACTTCCCGAATAGAAACATGCCTGTAATTATATCAGTTTAACTCAGCCCAGGGAGGGGGGGTCTGGCGACAGATGATCCAAGTCTGCGAGCGGCAAGCCTTTGCAAGCCGCACGTCAGCGCCGCTGGTGCCCTCCATCCCATTTGTCACCTGCCTGCCAGCTGTCACCCATGATTGAGCTGGAGCGGCTGACACCACACATTTAGACACAATCACCAGGTTTCCATGTTTTGATTTGTGAGCTTACGGATGTCTAAAAGGAAAGCCAGGAAACGTAATCTCTCGGGATCACAAGTCGAACCCGTCGGGCCAGGGAGAAAGAGAAGTCACTTTTACTGGCCACCTGCCATGGGCGTGCCACGCTCTTTTGGCGATAATGGTGCGTGAACTTGCAGAGGGGAGACCAACAGCGTCCAGTGCCCAGCACCGTGCCTGGCACAGAGCTGCTGCTCCAAGACTGGAGTCTGTGTGGGTGATGCTGTTGTTCTGAGCAGTAATGCAGATCGTCATCATAAGCACCTGCCTCAGCTGCTTCCCCAGGTTTGGCACATAATAGGTGCCCAATAAGTGTAGTGAGTGAAGGAATGATGGGACCAAGCAGGTGGGTATGATCGTTCCCATGTGGGCTCCGTGTTCAGCATTCTCTTTTGGAGATCCAGCACCTGAAGGCCCTTCTGCTACCTGGAGCATTTTCCCCGCCTTTGGAAGCAGAGCCCACCCCCCACTTGAGAAGGTGAAAATGCCAAAAACCCACTTTTCTCCGGTCTCGGTGACTGCCAGGCTCTGCAAGTCTGTTGTGTCTGCTCTGGAGTGGAATTGGAGCTACAGACACCAAAAAATGCGGGAGGTTTTGCCATCATTTTGAAAACGGATGGTAGCCGTGGTAGCCACTTCTTACAATTTCCCGGGCATGAAGAACACCAGGCCAACAGCACAGCCCGTGTCCAGGGCTGGTGCTGGGGGCCACGCAGGCTGTAGAGCGATGCTGGGAGTGACGGCCCCCAGTTCTGGGAATTTGGGGGAGGTAATGCCGCCTGCAAAGCTTTGAACCTGACTCTGGCCCTCTGGTAGTGAGCTTCCTCACGACACCCGTGCTTAGCTTCTGCTCCCTGAAACCAAAGTCCCCAGCCACTCGTGCCATCACTTAGCAATGAAAGAAATGTTGCCGAGAAGGTGAGGTGACTCGCCCAAGTTCACACGGCTGCCGGGTGGCCAGGCGTGTTTGCAAGCTCAGCTCTGCGGCTTCTGTAGCCCATGCACTTGGAGCCTCACTGAGCTGAAAAGAAATACGTTTCCGTGAAACCACTCGGCTGCTAAGAATGCAAATCAGATGTGTGGTTGCAGGAGTCAGGAGTCTTCTCCCTGCTTGGTGGACACGCATGCCGCGTAGTCACGTGGACCAGTGGGCGCGTGTGAACCCATCCCGCAGGCCTCGTTGTGGCTGCTCTGTACTGAAGCCAGCCTGGCCATCTGGGCCTTGGAGTTCTGGTTAAAAGGAGAAATCCGTTTGTCCAGCATCAATCAAAAGAACCCCTCAAACTCAGGCAGAACGGACTCAATTTTTAATTAGGTTCAAGTCAGATAATTACTCAGCTGCCCATAAAATTTGTTTTAACTTATTAAATGGAGCTTCCAAAATAGCATTGCTGTGGAGTGTGGCCAAATGCGTGGGGAGTCTGTCTAAAGGAGAAGTGCTTTGGGCTGAAAACCATCCTTTTTACCCAGCAGCTGAAGGACTTGGGCAAGTAACTCAACCTCTCTGAGTAGTACTTTCCTTGGCTTTCAGGGACTGTGATGTTTCTCTCTGCCCCCTGGCAGTGTTGGGGGTATCCATGAGGTGTTTATGTGAACTAGAACTTGGCACAGAGAAGGTGCTCAATAGTGTAAGGACATAACGGTTCCCTTAGGGTAGATTCCCAGAACTGCCGATGAAAACGCCCGGAATAGTCTGAAGAATTGTTGACTTACATTCCAATTTTTTTTCCCTAAAAGTTTGCACCAATTTTCACAGCCACTGGCAATTTAGAAAAGCACCCATTTTGTAAAGAATTATAACCAGATCCTTGCCGACCGGCATGGGTCAGTGAGCTACGGCATGTCAGATGCCAAAAATGAGGATCGTGTGGCAAGTGCAGTGATTCATGAACTGATAAAGGATTCACCCAGGTTACATCCAACCACAGGGCTGGGCGCAGGGCGATGGTGAAAACACGCTGCCTTCAGTGTGACGGGTGCCCAGAGGGCTCTTGTGTTTCTGTGGTCAGACCCGGAACTCTGAAATTTGCAAGGGACCTTGCAGACTCAATCCAACATCCGCTCAGTGCAGGAGGGACTGTGCACAGAGGAGGAAGAAAGCCAAGTATTCGAAAGACAGAATGCCGTCGGGAGAGAACATGGCAGGTGGCAGAATTGCCTTTGTTGGAATCCCCAGAGCACAGCCCATTAGAGGAGCAAGAGACAGAAACGGAAGAATGTGAATGAATTCTGCAGTCACAAAAGCCCTGTCTCTTTCCTCTAGAATGGAGAGGCTGACCATTCATCTGTCCACAGAGAGTTGGACACATGAAATGATTTCCAACAGAACTCCCCAGCCGTTTGTTGATTTAAGAAGCTTGTCTTGGGGGCGCCTGGGTGGCACAGCGGTTGAGCGTCTGCCTTCAGCTCAGGGCGTGATCCCGGTGTTATGGGATCGAGCCACATCAGGCTCTTCTGCTGTGAGCCTGCTTCTTTCCTCTCCCACTCCCCCTGCTTGTGTTCCCTCTCTCTGGCTGTCTCTATCTCTGTTGAATAAATAAAAAATAAAATCTTAAAAAAAAAAAAAGCTTGTCTTGCTTTATTTCATGATCCCAGCTGTGCACAAAAGCGCTTTTGAAAACTTTGGAGCCAGACAGGTCTGCGTTCAAAGCCGAGCTCCGTCACGTATGATCTGTGTGTCCGGGCTGCTTTGCCTTGGTGAGATTTCTTGTTCTCGGATTCCTCACTCGGCCTGCTTTGCTCGCTCCCATCACGTGCCTGTGGGGATTGGAGTTAGTGACCCTTATATCGGGGCTCTCCAAGAGCAGTCCAAGAATCAGCCTCCTTCCTGTCCTCTGCCAAGTCCTCAAATTGGGAGAAAGCTATTACAGGCGCCCAGACCCTTGTCGGTACAAGTGAGAACAGCACCCGAGTTCTGTTGTACCTGGTGACTTGCACGTGTACTGTCCAAAGACCTGTGGAGGGTGCCAGTCAGTCCATGCTCTGAAGATAGCAATAGTGCACACCTGCTTGCACTCGTTCCAAGTGAATAAATATGCATGATGTACCCGGGCCACCTGTTAATCCCATCAAGAACGAAAGTACCTACCTAATGTAATTCGTTTGGCAGCCTCTCGGTGAGCGATGCCAAGACTCCCTGAACATTAAGTGTATTAATGTCCCCCCTTGGAGGAGATGTTCACTTTTAACCAATGTTAAATTCTTCGGCAGCAAGTTCTGGCCAGGAGACCTGTCCCTGCTGTGGGGGAAAAGGATCCAAGTGCTCAGCTAAGTGGCACGGCATGAATAATTTTAATTTCTTCTCAAAAGGAAACACAACAGAATCCAGTCGCTGTTGGTGCCCCGTGACTGCACACCAAGGTTCTTTGAACCAATTGTTCTAACCCATCAGGAGAGCGCACCCCTGTCCTAGAAGGATAGTACTCAGTGATTTATGGCCATGGACCATGCACCCGAATACTTGGCTTTGGAAATCAGGCTGGTGGTGGGAGAGGATTGGGAAGGGATGGTCTGATTGCAAACTTCTAATTAATGTATGTTTTATTTATGCTTATGAAGCCTGAAATATTAATGGAAGTGAGAGAATGCATAATTGATATGCCTCCTAGAAAATGTGCGTTATGGTGCACGGACAGGAAGCCCCAAATGTCCTTTTGTCAAAGATGCGAGAAGGCTCCTGCGGCTACTAGCGGCTCTGGAGTGCTTTGTGTTGCTGGAAGTCTGGAAGTCTCCATGCACCCTGGCAGCTGGTATCAGAACGATGTTCTTTTTAGTCTCTTGTCTCTTGGATGACTATAACATTTCATCATTTCTTTGGAGAAGGAGAGAGGAGCCAAGAGAGATCTTATATTAATGGAGTCCCTAACGTGTGACAGGCATTTTTTCCAAGGCCCTCATTTATCATCATGACGACACCAACCCCATTATAAATCCTATTTTATGGGAGAAGGATGCAGAAAGGTAAAGTGACGTGCCTAAGGTCACACAGGGAGTGAGTGGCAAAGCTGCAGTTCAAAACCTGTTCCTCTTACACCGCAGTGATCTGTGCCCTGGGCAAGATCCCCTCGTGAGTGCTAAAAATAGTGGGAATGTGGGGATGACTCCTGGCGCATCACTTCCAAGAAGTAGGTTGTAAGCAAGGTACCTAATCGCTCTGTGACTCTGTTTCCTTGTTCGTAAAACTGGGGTAACCATCGTCCTTGTATCATAGGATTATTATGGGATTGAATGGGTAATCCCATAAAACTTGAGCACCTGGCACATAATAATTGCATGATAAACTTTAGGTATTACTATTATTATGACTACAGAGGGTGAGAAATGGGTCAGAGAGATAATGAGACACCAGATGTTGTAAGAAATTAGGTTTTCACACTGAGTGAATTGGGGCGACGTTGTGAGGTTTTAAGCCAAGGAATGGTAATAAGAAAAATGTGATTTGACTTATGTTCTAAATGGTTTGCTCAGGTTGTTGTGCCGAGGACAGACTGTGAAGGGAAGAACCAAAGGCCGCAGGGAAACATTTTGGGAGGCTTTTAGGAACCCGGGTGAGGGATGGGGGCAGGTGAGAATGGTACAAGCAGTGAAAATGGTGAAAAGGGGTGGATTCTGATCATGTTTTCAAAGTGGAGCCCACAGGATGCACTCATGGACCGGATGTGGGATATGAACAGGAGTGAAATCAAAGATGAGCCCAGCCCCCTGGGAAGGTGTGGTTGCCCTCAAAGACAGGCAGGGTATGGTGGAGCAGGTGTGTGGGGGTCCAGCTTGGGGCTCCTGGTATTTGATACACCTGTCACATCTCCCAGGGGAGATGCCAGGCAGGCAGTTCAGTACATGAGTCTGGAAAAGGCATTTTCTCCAATTCTCTTCTTTTTGTTCCTAGCTTCAATTTGTTTTCTCCTTATGAACACTGGGGAATATGGGGGGGGCATAAAAATGCACCAGCAGGTTGACCTAGGTCATGCCCCACATATTAGATATGCCTTTTGTAAAGAGTTTTATGTCATATGACTCTCTGAAAATGTATCTAATGGAAAAGTAGAAAGTTATGGTGGGGGTGATGGTGGTGGTGGTGGTGGTGGTGACGACCATGGAATATTAGCAATCAGCTCAGAGACAGAAAATGACAAGGAGGAGAAAAAGCAGGAACGAACAAATGAACAAAGGAAGAAGAGAGGGATGAAAGGACTGAGAAAAACACCATCTTTAGACATTCAAGTGGCAAAGTGATTCTTTGTCTCAAGAAAAAGTCAGCTTCCAAGGCAAGGAGGGTGGAGGGGTTGAAATAGCAGTCAAATGAATGCACGGATTTGTCTGTTTCTTAAAACCTAGACAAGTGCTGATCAAGGACTGAACTCTATCAGAAATCCCAGAAGCGTCATCAGGGTTGAGTTTCCTTACCTGCCCTGTGGATAACAGGATGTCCAGGGTCCTCCCTGAGGCCTGAAATTGTGCAAGAGCTCCTAATGGAAGTTCACAGTGAGAAAGGGAAGGAGAAGCTTGCTTCCCTTTCAGAGTCGTTTCCGTGGGCTCAGCCACGAGCGTGGCACATAACGTGCACTGCCTTCTTTAATCGTCGCAAAAACCCTATGATACAGATGTCAGCCTGCTTCTGCTAATGAAGAAAGAAAGGCTCAGAGGGTCTGAGTGACTCCCCCAAGGTCACATAGCTCTAAGAGGGGGAGCCTGGACCAGAGACTCAGTTCTCCTCTGGCTTAAACCTGAGTGTTTTTCCATGGTGCCAAATGGGCTCCCTTGAAGGGGACTTTGAGGCTGCAGTGAAATGTCCCGATAATCAGGGACCAGGAAAGATAGGTGGACCACACATGGGCTTTCCTGAGAGCCTTTGAGGGGCTTTGGAAAGGCTCCAAGTGGACCCTGTACCAGGCACTAGCCTCAGCGACCCATGTGCCCACCCAGTAGACCCACTATGTCCACCCTGAGCAACGTTCGTACAAGATCTCGGCTTCCGAAGCCCCACCGTGGGCCTCTCCATCCCAGACAGTGAGCTCTGCCTTTAAAGACCAGGATGGTTTCTGTTTTGTCACCACAGTCCTCCAGTGCTTAGAAAAGCCTAGAACATTGTAGGGGGTAAATAAAATAAAGAGCAGTTAGGTGAAAAAGCAAAGCAAGACCCCAAATCACCAAATATTTCATTATTTTCGTTATAGTTGTAATACCATGAAAGCTCTTATTTTTAGCGTGGGATCCGTGTGTCCATGTTTATTGGGCATCTGCTTTGTGCAGGGCTGTGTGGGGCGTACTGGACGTTCCATAACGGGCAGCGCAAATTTGGCCTCGGCCTTCATGGAGCTCACTTTCCAGAGGGGGAGACAGGGATCACATAGCTAACTCCGCTCTGAGTTCTCTAGTTACTGTTTAGGGCAGAGGAAGTGCTACAGAGGAAAAGTTCACAGTGGGAAGAGAGCCCGTACCATAGAGAGGTGACCTGGTACAGGGAAGTCGGAGGATATTGAAGCTGCCATGAGAGAGAGAATGAGAATTAAGGAATATTATACAGCCTTAAAAAGGAGGAAATCCTGCCGTTTGCAACAGCAAGGATGAAACTGGGGGGCATTATGCTGAGTGAGACAAGCCAGTCACAGAGGGACAAACGCCATGGGATTCCATTTCTAGATCTAAAATAGATTGCTGGAAGCAGAGAGCTGCATGGTGATTGCCAGGGGCTGAGGAGAAGGGGAAACAGGGGATTTAAAATTTTTTTTAAATTAAAAAAAAAAATGGGTGAAAGTTCTTTTACAAATGTAAAAAGCAAGTCTCCCAGCCTCTATGGTGTTCGGGCTGCTCCGCGGTAGCAAAGCAGCATCAGGATAATTGCTGTGAGGGCTGGATTCAAATGGGGCCCAACCAGGAGTTAGTTCTGTCCCCTCTCCCAGGTTGGGTGGGGGCCCCCTCCACAGCAGCATTGAACAGAAACCCTCCTTTTCACCCTCCCCATCTTCTCTTGCCCCCCTGAGACACTTTGGTTCCGTTAGAGAGCCGTGCTTTAGAAAGGAGAGACGTGGACGCTTCCCTTCTCCCATCAACCTTTCTAAAACCTCACACAGACAGGGATTAGCATCAATGTCCTTGCCACATCAGGGATGTTTGACAGGGACAACTCCGTGCTGTCATTTGCTTTCATCGAGCAGATAGTATCCTGTCACATTACCGCTTTGGCCTGAGTGATTAGTGAAAGCGAGGCCTCAGAGGTATGGGGGCCTGGACTCCCACTCAGCGTCTGTGGCCCCAGCTAGCTCCACTTGACTGGTAGAGAGGAGTCACTCTCTCTCAGACCCGGGACTGACCAAGAGAAGGGTCCAAGATCAGCACAGTGGGGAGATACATGCACTGGCTTGGGGACTAGTGCCAGCTCAGATGTGTGACTTGGAGTAAGTTACTTCCCACCTCTGTGCCGCCATATTGGAAAATGGCATTCCATAGTAGCAGTGCTTGCTTCCTGGGGTGTTAGCAGGGATTGAAGGACATAACGTTTGTAAAGCACACAGCTTGGTACTTGGCAGATGTTTAGCCTAATCTTTGAATATTTACTATGAGTTTGAGGTATATCTCTCCAGATAATCTTTCTCTTCTTTTACACTAACATGTATACACTCATATGTTTTTCCTCCTTTTCTCATAAAAAAGCAATTATATATGTTTACATTATAATATATATTTGTACATACATAATATATACATATGTAATTATACATAATTTTAAGATATACAAAATAATAGGTAATACATATATAGCTATAATATATATTACCTACAGAACTTATCACTCTTCAAATTACTTCTGTTTATTTAAAAATATCATGCCTGTGTTTCGCCCAAGGACATCTCTAGTACCTTTCCATCTTGTACATAAAATTCTTCTTCGTTCAGGGCTACTGGGTGGCTCAGTCGATTAAGCGCCTGACTCTTGATTTCACCTCAGGTCATGATCTCAGGGTCCTGGGATTGAGCCCCACATCAGACTCTCTGCTCAGCGGGGAGTCGGCTTGACTTTCTCTCTATCCCTTTCCCTCTGCCTCTCTGCCCGACTCATGCTCTTTCTAAATAAATAAGTAAAATCTTTAAGTGTAACCATACCATATGTAGCCTTTTGAGCCTGGCTTTTTAAACTCAGTGTAATTCTCTTGAAATCCATTCATTGTGTTGCATGCATTGATAGGTAATTCCTTTTTATTGCTGAATACTAGTCTATGGTGTGGATGTACCACAGTGAAGTTAACCATTCACTCACTGAAGGACATTGGGTTGTTTCCAGTTTGGGGCTAATATAAATAAAGCTTCTATGAACATTCCACATGCAGTTCTTTGTATAAACATGTTTTCATTTCTCTGAAATAATTGCCCACAGGGCAGTTGCCGGATTATATGGTAAGTGTATGTTTAGTCTATTGGAAACTACCAAACTATTTTCCGGAGTAGCTGCACCATTTTACACTCCCACCAGCAATGTATGAGTGACCCAGTTTCTCTGCATCTTCTCCAGCATTTGGTGTTGTCACTATTTTTTATTTTTGCCATGCTGATAGGCTTGTAGTGAAATCTCATTATGGTTTTAATTTGCATTTCCCTATTAGCTAATGGCACTCAGCATCTTTTCACAAACATATTTGCCACCTGTATCTCTTCTTTGGCTAAATGGCTCTTTGTGTCTTTTGCCCATTTTCTAATGGGACTGTTTGTTTCACTACTGTGGAGTTTGAGAGTTCTTAATAAAAGTTTCTCTTTCTAACATTGATTTTGAAATGCTGGTTGGGCTAAGTCAGCATTCTGATCAGACAGATGCTGCCTGTGCCTGTGGGGAGAGACCATCGTGAGCCTCCCTTACAGAATTATCACACCTCTCAGTGATACATAGTTCAGTCTCAGAATCTCTTTTATATCCCACTTTAAATCAACAGTCCTGTGGGTATCGGTTTAAAAAATCTAATTTTTAAAAGTGCACACAAGCAATTTAAAACTACAATGGCCCAAATTCTCTGGCCGCCAGTATATTGCCGAGTAACTTTCCACCTGGAGACTAAGCAGTGAGCACCCCCATCTGATCTCTTTTCTCTTCTATGCATGCCCATGTGCTGTGCACTGAAAAGTTCTCCTGTGTCTCCCTATTGTAAAAGAAAAGTAAAGTATACATTACTTTTACATATTGCCAGGAGTTGAAATTTGTTATGGTTAAAGCATAGGCTCTGAGTCAGACAGCCTAGGGTCAAACCCCAGCTTCACCAGGTGGTAGTGGTATTAGGTCTAGTCAGTGCAGTTGTGCAAGTTGTGCACTGATGAGGAGGTGACTGGAGGCTGACATCCAGATTGCCCTATATTTGCCAAGCTATGCGAGCTAGCTTGGGGTTGGCTCCATCTAGGTCAAGGGGGTGCTGCTTCCTTCCATAAAGGTGCTGATCACTTACCAAGCTGTACACCTGTTGAGCTGTTACATGTCCACAAGGGCATTTTGTTCTAGTTCAAAAGCGGGTGCCTTTCTTTGATTTGCACATACACTCTTATAGGCGAGCACAGGCCCTTGTGCTGGGTTACCTTGGCCAAATTACTTAAACTCCTAGGGCCTCAGTTTCCCTGTCTTTGGAATGTGGATGATAATAGCACCTATCTCAAAGAATTGTTGCAAGGACTAAGTGGGTTAATTCGTGTAGAAAGCCAGGCATAGCATCTGGTGTATGATAAAAGTTCAATAAATCTGAAGTCATTGTTATTATTAGTACTGTTTAATGATGCAGAGGGACTGGCTCACCTGTGTGACCCAGTTTGCAAACCAACAATTGGAAAACGAGACTTCAGTGTGTTGCACAAATCAGGACAATACAGCTATTTATTAAACAGCAGAGCTTGTAATTTATAGCTGCAAAATGCTCCCAGGAGCTGGATGCTCCCCTGATCAGGGGGCTGGGGACATGGATCAATAGGGAAAGGCTGGCCGAGTGTCCTTGGTCCTGGAGCCTGGCCAGCCTGGCTTTTCCATTCTGGGTCAGACACCTAGCCCTAGGCTCTCTCCTGTTGGCCTGATGTGATTCTTCCTCAGTTTATTTTTTCCCCCATTTCTTGCAAGATATAAGGTTTTCATTTCTTTTCCTTGAGAAAATCCCATCTGTTCTCTGCCAATATTTTCTCTCCCAGAATAACAGTCTGAGGATCTAAAAGGGACTTGAGAGGCACTTGTCCATTTGTTTCCAAACTCCAGAGGGCAAAGGAATCGTGTGCAAAGCATATTAAAAATGCAGGTTCTTGGACCTCATCCCTAAGGATTCTGATGCAGCACTCTTGGAGTGGGGTCCAGGCAGTTTGCTTTTTAACCAGCACTTTCAGGTGTTTCTAATGCTTGGCTGGATTAGCCCAACCCCTGTAAAGCTCAGAGAGGGATATGACCGGCTCAAGGTCACACAGCAATGCAAAGCAGAGCCAAGACTAGAGCAGACTTCTATCTGGTGCTATTTCCTGGCAAAGATCTCCTCCTTGGTTTCTCTCCCTTCCACTATTTTTTTTTTTTACTTTAAAATGTCGAACAGCAAGTTCCTTTAGTGGCTTTGCCATATAAAGACCCACAAGTGAGCTTAGGCTCCTCGGTTGGATGCCTTCGGCTGGTCTTGGATGCTTTAACGTCCTCCGTTCATCAGCAATCCACAATACAGTGTATAAGCTCAGAGTTGGGTTATCAAAGCTTCCCTGGATTCAATGGCAGGATATCCATCCATTCCTAACTGGGGATTAGCAGGAAAAAAACAAAAAAATAAAAACAAAAACAAACCAAGGGCAAAGATGCTTTAGCCTCTCTGGGGCATAGAAAAGGCAGTGGGACAAAAGGTAGATTCTATACTTTCTAGACAACACCAGGAGGTGAAGGAGGGTCTTGGGACAGGGAGATCAAAGAGGTTATCTGGCGGGCTTCTCACTGGACCAGACCAGAAAGGGCTGGTAACCAGCCCCATCCAGTTACTTTGTGCGACATTCCATCTATAAACTATGCACTGAAGGTGGGCCCGTGTCAGTGACTGTGCTCGGCCCTGGTTGGGACCAACTTTGACTATGGGGAAAAATAGAAAAGCAATTAGTCTCAGTGCAGAGACTACAAAACCGTTTCTAAAGTCGGATCAGACATTCATCTTGGGCAATGCACACGCAGATTGCATATGGATACAGACACGCTTGTGTGAACAAAAGCAGATACACATGGATCTGCACGCCAAGCATGCATACGTCCGCACACGGACAGGCAGGTGTGTGCCATGCATTACCAGGTGTGTGTGTGCATGCACACACACACATACACAACCACACGTGTAGTTACATGCCGTATATGCACAAATGTGCTTCTATCGTACTATAACTGTGCCTCACTGAGCGATCACCTCCATCACTGTGCTGTGGGTTCCTTCAGGTAGAAGCCACATTGTATCCATCTCCATAGCTCCGAGGCTCGCTCAGTACAGGGACTGGAAAAGAATAGACATTTAGCAGAATTTCATTCAACTTTGCTGAACATAGGCCCACACACACTTCAACCTGAGCTAACACCATCCTCCTACGAATATACGACTGAATACAGATGTGGGTTCTTTAAGAGATTTTTTCATTGCATCAGTGGAAATCAGGCCTAACTGGATGTAGATATCCAGGCAAAATCGGGTTGCCCTACTTGATCCTATTGGAGAAAGCAGCGGGAGGAATGCTCCCAGAGCTCGGATGCTGAGGACGTGCAGGAGAGGTCCAACACAGACTTTGGGTTTGTGTCCAACGTGGGATCCACCCCTCCATCGAGGACTCAGCTGTCCTCTCAGTCTGGCTGTTATTGATCATTATTGGGGACCTCCGTTGGATCCCCAAGCCCCTCCCAGCTCTCCCACATATTCTTTTAGCCCTTTCTGGCCTGTACATGGGATACGTTCAGTTCCGTTAGAGGTTTCTTGTGGCTTCTATAACAAATTGCCACAAATCGGGTAGCTGACAGCAACGGAATATTCATTCTCTCGCAGCTCTGGAGGTCAGAAGTCCAAAGTCACGCAGTCGGCGGGGTCACGCTTCCTCCAGGGGCTGGAGAGAGGATCCGCTCTTTGCTTTTCCAGGGTCTTGTGACCGTCAGTGTCCCTGGATTTGTGGTCCCATCGCCTCCTCCTCTCCTGTCACATCTCCCTCTGCCTCACGCTTATAAGGGCCCTTGTTATTGGATTTAGGGACCACCTAGAGAATCCAAGATAAGTTTCACTCAGGTATATCTACAAAACCTCTTTTTCCCAAATAGGGTCATATTCACAGGTTCCAGGGATTAGGACATGGACATATTTGCGGGGGGGGGGGNTTTGGGGGGGGGGGGGGGGCACCGTTCAGTCCACTGTGGTTCCTACGTCCAGGAAACTGGTAAAATAATAGGAAAATCTCCTCCATTCCAACTTTTTAGACAGGAGTTTTTCTGAAATGATGGTGCTCTAAGACGGTTTTTAAGAAAATGCAGACTCGATATTTTCATGCACTGGCTTGCGTCATTTAGGACGATCTTAGAAAATGCTGTTTGGTTAGTAAGCTATTCATCCCAGAAATACTTCCGTATTAAAAAAGAACGTACTTTCAAATCCACAACAGTTATGAACAGAAAGCATGTGTGAGTATTTTGTTTCGCACTCTCTAGGACGGTCAACCAGAACAGCAAAGTGAGTGTATCCTATCTCCATCCAGAGGAAGCTAGTCCCTCCTTTGTCCAGTGAACTTTGACAAATCTCAATTTGGATACAGCTCTGTCTGTTCATTGCACTGCAGATAAAAAAAATTTTTTTCAAGATTTTATTTATTTGACAGAACACGAGAGAGAGAGAGAGCGACAGACAGTATAAGCAGGGAAACAGCAGAGGGAGAGGGAGAAGCAGGCTCTCTACTGAGCAGGGAGCCCAATGCAGGACTCGATCCCAGGACCCTGGGATTATGACCGGAGCCGAAGGCAGACACTTCACCGACTGAGCCACCTAGGCACCCATGCAGATGAGACTTCTGCCGTTGTCCCTCCTATGGTGAACACTGTTGACCCGAAATGGCGGGATGAGCCACAAGTGAATCCAGGAGGAATATCTTGCTGGATGTTACGCTGAGGGTTTGACATGGCTTGAGGCAAGTGGGCACTTTCAAAGAACTGGTCCCGGGAGAGCAGGTAAAGGTTGGCAGTTTTTAGAATTCATTGAAGAGCCTTTGGAATTATAATCAGTTCCTAGCCACCACTCACCTGAAAGGAAGTGGCCAACTGGCTATCCATGACCAGCGGCTGGAGGAGACTCTGGCCCGAAGCACGCCATATTATGGGAGTCTGAGGAGAACCAACAGGGATGGCCAGTGTGCCATATGGAAACTCACCTCCATAGGGACTACAGACTCATCTAAGAAGAGGAAAGAGAGAAAGAGAGTAGGAGGGAGGGACAGAGAGAGGGAGAGAGAGAGTTTCCAAGACTCGCATCCCAGAGATTCTATTCCATTTGATCTGGGGTGACACCTAAAAATTACATATTCAAAAAAACAAAACCCCAAAAACCCTTCTCTGCTCAAGAGCTTTGACCTGAAGCCATGTTCAGGAGCCATGGCCTCAAGGAAGGGACCTTCATGAACAGATAAGAATTCTTGGTGCTATGCATTGTTTTTCTGTCACTCAAATTTCTTAAGGGCTGGGGTCAAGTCTTGTTCATACTTGAACCCGTCATTGACTAGCATGGTGACTTTCATGTAACAAGAGTCACTAAGGAGTGTTGGAATTGTGTATGTGAGGGATAGGAGTTCCAGTGTGCTTGGCAATAATTTTCTGAGTGACCTGACCACCCCCTAGCCTTGGTTCACAGAAAAGCACTAATAGTGGCAGTTAAGGAGGAAGAATCTGGAGTCGAGAGGCTTTGGTCAAATCCCCACTCCTGCTATTACCCTGTGACTTCAGACAAGACACTTAATCTCTCAAAAGTCTCAATTTCTCACCTCTGAAATGGGGATAGTCATGACACCCACCACTTACAGTTGTTGAGAGAAATACATGTGCCCAGCACCATGGGGAGCACTCTACAAAGGTTGCTGTAGCTATTATTATTATTATTATTATTATTATTATTATTATTATTACTAATTTGAATAAATTAAAACACGAACATTCTGTCATCCTCATGGGTAAGCAAAAATTCTTTGGCATTGCATAGAAGACCATCCTCAAGAGATTCTTCCCTGGCCACTTTGTCCCTCACCCCCATCCTTCTGGAAAAACCAAATTGCTAATGGTTCCCCCACATTTAGGATGTTCCTTGTTGCCTCTGGACTGTTCCTAACACTGATCCCTCTGCTTGGAAAGGCCCTCTCCCACTGTCTCCCCACATCTCATCTTTCTCGTGATCTACTTGATTTTCAAATGGCAATTCGGGTGCTCCTTTCCTCCAAAAAGCCTTCTCTACTTGCTGGTTCTTTTTCCTCTTCTCCACAGAATTAATAATCCTCTTCCTTTTCTCAGAGATCCATATTTCATCCCCACACCACGCTGTGTTGAAATTTACCATATCTCGCTCATCTTAGTATCCCTAGAATGTAGCAGAGGGTCTAGAATGTCATGTGCCACCCAGAACATACGGTGAATGAGCAATCTGCACTAACACAGGTTTGGAATCAGTGGCTTTGGAATTCTTGCATTTTCCCACCGTTGCATCAGCTAGGTGATGCTGTATAACAAATCACCCCAAAATGCAGTGGTTTAAAATCTTAATCATTCATTCTCCCTGCTGTATTTGTATCTGTAGGTAGGGTAGGAGTTCATTAAACTCGGCTGAGCAGCTCACTTCAAGCCTCAGTTCAGACGGGCTCGACTGCACCTTGCTGGTTTGACTTGGGTCTACTCCAGGCACGTTCATTCTGGGCCCATGTTGAAGGGCCAATAGCTACCACGACTGCAAGAGGACAAGCTTAACTTCTAAAATACATTTCAGGTCTCTCTGCATCTTTCATGTCTGCCACCTGCTACCATCTCCTTGGCCGAGTCATGACTGAGCTCATGGTCAAGTGCACATTGCACTTCATTAGGCCAGGCAAGCCGCATGACCAAATTCAACATAAATGTGTCCAGTGAGCCTATTCTTCCCCCTGGAGATGGGAGGAGCTGGGTATTTTGAACAATACATCATTATCTAACACAGTAATGCTCAGTCTTGCTATAATTCGTTTTGCTTATCAAATGTTTTAGTCTCCGTTTAGAAACCTGCAACATTTCCTTGTTCAAATAGACCTCTTAATGAATATGTAATTATGATATTCTGAACTAACAAGAAATTAGGTCCTCCCTTTTCAGTTCCCATTATATCTTTCATTTTGGTGTGTGTGTGTGAAAGAGAGAGAGAGACGGGGGGGGGAGAGAGAGAGAGAGAAATGATGAGCATGCTGTGTTGTAATTCTGCATGCGTCTCTCTCTGGATGAGTGACGTTACCCAGTGGTATAACAGACAGTTTCATTGACTTACCTAACACCATCCTCACCTCCCTTTTTCCACTGCCCACCTTCACTATAAATGACAGAGGTGACAAAGATTTACCTCCTCAGCCCGTACTGCAGCGAAGAGTGTGGCATGGTCCAGCCAGTCTGACCTAGCGGAAACCTGCAAGGAAATCTTGGAAAACTCTTTGCTGTCCTAATAAAAGGGGCTCTGCCCCTTCTTGCCAACCTGTCTTGAATGTGGATGTGAGGTTGACAAGCACAAAGGAAAGGCATAGAGAATCATAAAAATTCTGGTTGACATCTTTGGATCACTGGACCAACACCGGTAGCTGCCTACCTCAAGATTTCATATTGGTGGGGTTTCCTGTTATTTGTAGTCAGAGTCACTCCTAACTGCGCCGTTCTCTAGGACAGGGGTTGGCAAACTATAGCCCATGGGCTAAATCCATTTCTTTTTGTAAATTTATTTTTGTAAATAAAGTTTTATTGGGACACAGCCATGCCCATTTGTTTTTGTAAATAAAGTTTTATTGGGACACAGTCATGCCCATTTGTTTTTGTAAATAAATTTTTATTGGGACACAGCAATGCCCATTTGTTTGCCCTCTATGGCTGCTGTTATGCTACAATGTCCGAGTTGAGTCTTTGTAAGGGACCATCTGGCCCACAAAGCCTAAAATATTTGCTCTCTGGCCCTTTATTGAAAAAATTTGCCAACTCTCTGCTGTAGGACAAAAGTTAGAACTTCTTTTTTATGTCCTTCAGTATCAGGGCTGGTACGCAATAGACATGCCATAATTAGTTGATATAATAGTATTATTAGCCTTCATTTATTGAGCACTAACTGTTTGCCAGGTGCTGAGCTAAACACTCTCCATTTATCTTATTTAATCTGCACAACACCTCAATTAGTTAGAGCTCCTGACTCTTCCCTCTACAGATGTAGAGACCACAGCTTAGAGTCCTTGAACAACTAGCCCAAGGTCATTAAATGAGTGAAGGGCAGAGCCAGCCCTCAAGCCTAGGTTTGGTAGACTTCAAAGACAAGGCTCTGAACGTCTGGGCTCTTGTGCCTCCCAGCTGTCCAGCAGCATCTGACTGGACACTGTCTTTCATAGGTCAGTGAGACTTCATCCTCTTCTTGATGCCACTCTGGTTTATAAATAGTCCGTTTTTCTGGGGAGACTTCATCACACCTCATTGGAGAAGAGAACCTCTTGGCAAATTGAAAACAATGACTCTAAATCTCAGAAATAGAGGGATTTTACAGCCACCAAATAAACAGAAGGTGTTGTAAATCTGTGTGTGTGTGTGTGTGTGTGTGTGTGAGCGAGCTGAAAAAGGAGTAGCTTTACATCTCTCGGGACCTTCCGGGGGTCATTATCTCCCTCTGCCTCTACTGAGACATGTGCAGACAGAGAATTGTCCTTCCTGCCTGTAAACTCCCTTTGATTTTAAGATAGGTATCTTGCCTTATCTTTTGTTACAAAAAAAATCAAGTCCTTCTTGCTCATTTTGAGCGCTCTCCCAGCAAGACTTAGGGCAGGTACCAGGCACAGGATTGACACATCCTCTCCGCTCGCCGTAGAGGCCTGCTGCCCAGATGCCCAAGCTGATTGCACACAATTCCCCAGCCGTCTCAGGGAGGAGACAGAGCTGGGTGGGCATATATCACACCAGACTGTCTTCAAGGGCTCCATTCAAGGGTCTTGTCGGAGATGATGGACGCTTTCAGATCCAGTTAGTTTAAACGTCATTGGTGGAAATCCCATGGTTTCTCTTAGATTAAAAAGAGTCAAAGAAGATCAGCCTGAGGTTTAACTTGGACTTCAATTTGTTGATGAACACATGTTAAGAGAAAAAGGAATGAATGCTCGTTGAGTAGATACTAGGCGCCCCAACCAGTGCGCAATTTCATAGAATGATAGCTAATGCGTTTTACGCACCGTGTTGTCTGTTGTGCACGTACTGATGCTTTCGATTCCCACAAAATCTTATGTAGTGAGTACTATTATTATTTTTTGAGATGAGAAAAAGTGGGCCATGGAGAGCATTATCAGTTATCTTTTGCTGCAAAGAAACATCCCCAAATCACGACAGCTTAAAACTCAAGCATTTATTTAGCTCTAGATTCTGTGAATCAGTTGAGGGGCTTCCGATCGAAGCCGGCTCAGCTGGTCTTGGCTGGGCTGTCCCATGCAACTTTGGTTGGCTGATGGCTGGATGATCTGGAACAGCCTCACTCACTTTGATGTGTGTGGAGGTGGAAGGCTGTTGACCAGGGGACAAGGCATCCTGACCCTCTGTCCATGCAGCCAGCTAGCCTGAGCTCTTTCACGCAGCACCCGTGTCCCCAGAGCAGCAAAGGGAGACAAGCACTTTTTGCCCTCTGCTTATATCACCTTTGCTGTGGTCCCATTAGCCAAAGCAAGGTGCATGGCTAAACCTAGAGGCCCAGCATGGAGAGAGAGAGAAGCCCAAATGCACTGGGGCCATCGCTGCCTTGGTCTGCCACAGAGAGGTTATGCCGCTTATCTAAGATCTCACAGCCAGGAAGTGGTGGGGATAGGATTTCACTCCAGATATTCTGACTCCAGAATCTGCACTCTTTGGGGGTGGGGGAGGGGCAGAGGGAGAGAGACAGAATCCCAAGCAGCCTCCACGCCCAGCATGGAGCCTGACTCAGGACTTGATCTCACAACCCCGAGACGAGACGCGAGCTGAAATTGAGAGTCCGACCCTTAACCGACGGAGCCACCCAGGCTCCCCCAGAATTGGCATTCTTAAGTACCATGCTATTTGACAATAAATACCCTATTTCATTTAATTCTAAAAAAAAAAAAAAACCCACAAAGAGAAGGTGATTACTAGCTGTTTTTTAGATTTAAAAAACAGTTAGGGGCGCCTGGGTGGCACAGCGGTTAAGCATCTGCCTTCAGCTCAGGGCGTGATCCCGGAGTTATGGGATCGAGCCCCACATCAGGCTCCTCCGCTATGGGCCTGCTTCTTCCTCTCCCACTCCCCCTGCTTGTGTTCCCTCTCTCGCTGGCTGTCTCTATCTCTGTTAAATAAATAAATAAAATCTTTAAAAAAAAAAAACAGTTAAACCTCAGTGAGGTTAAATAATCACAAAGCTAGGAAATGGGGAAATCGGGCTCACTCGTAAAAACTCTCCATGTCTACTGCATCACGCCGATGTGCTGAATCCCCAACCAGGGAGCACTTTCAGAATATGTGTTCAGACAGAGAGGACTTAGCCTGGGTTGTCAACACAGGCTGAAGTCTTCCCCAGCCACTTTCCCAGCTATTGCCCTGAAGTTTTATTCCCATTCAGGAAATTAATTTCTGCCTGGCAGAATGGTAGGTGTTGTGGTATTCAAAGGAAATGAGAAAGACAAATTTTTAGTTCCCAGGATGCCTACAAAGTGCACAGTTATGAAACAACAGATGCCAACACACAATGAAGTAGGTGGATGTGTAGACAGACAGAGGCAATTATGAGCAACAGGAACATGACTGTGAACAGGGTTAATCAGAGAAGACTCCCTAGAGGAGGTGGGCTGCAGGGAGAGTGGGATTTGGATTGCCTAAAAGAAAAGGAAAAACCTTTCTTAGAATTATACCTTTCTGAGAAAAAAATCTAAGCATAGGCATTGATCATGGTTAGGTCTTTTTAACTTTGTGGAACAGTAACCAACTCAAGCCAACTTAAGCCAAACAGATAGGCTTCCAAATTGAATATAAGAATTCAGTACCCAAGATGGCAGTGCCCCCAGGAAGTCAGGCGTTAATTGGAATTATGGACTCCAATGCCATGACAGCACCCTCTGTCTTTCCTCCCTGCTTGATTGTTTCATGGCAAACAAGCTTCTTTTGTTTCTTGTTCTACAAGGTGGAAGATGGCTGCCTCTCCTTGCAACTCTGGGTTCCCAACAGAGTGAATCTGATTGGCCCGGACTGAGACAACAGTCCCCCTTTCATACAGTGAGCTTCTCCAACGGATCACCAACACTGCGGCTGGGGAAGCCAACTGGTGAGTTCGAGGGCAGTTCTCAGCAAAGGGACAGTGGTTTCTGGGCTGGACAAACACCACAAAGCGTGCCTAACAAGGGTCTATGCTGAAAGATCAAATGGCAGTGAACCCAGCCGAGTCTAAGATCTTTTGAGGGACGGTGGGGAGGAAGAGAGCTAGGTGCTGTTGATGGAGGGCATGAATTCTAGCCAGCGTACATGAGTCTGAGACTCATAAATCATCAGGAACCTTGAGGGGGTAATTACGTAGAGGTTTATAATCACACAATTGAAAATTATGCATTTCTATTGTGAAGGTAACACATATTCATTATGGAAATTCCGGCAAATACAGAAAAGTGTGAGTTGTTACTTCCTGCCATTTTTACACCAACACACCCACACAAACACACTGACATCTGGCTGTAGGTGATGGTCACTTTTGGGAACAAACAGTTTAAATACCCGCAGTGGAAATCACCAATGAAGGTCGAGATCATGTTACGTAGTTGTATTATATCTTACCTGCAGCTGCATGACGTTGTTACTTGGGTTTTTTGGATTAAAATTATATGAGTTGTCTTTAAATAGCATCGTTCATCGGTATCGCCACATGTCATTTGGTATTCTCCCAAATTACACTACTTGATCTTCAGACTGTCCCATGATGAATTTACCTCCTTCCCCGACGGTCAGACAATTAGATCGTCTTAACTTTTTTGGTATTATAAATGACTCTGTGATGAATAGTGTCCTGTATAAAACTTTCGTCCCCATGGGTGATCAATTCCTCGGCAGTGGAATTTGGGGTCGCGAGGTAAGAAGGTTTTTAAGTCTCTTGATACACGTTGCAAATCGTCCCTCTGGAAAAGATGTGATGCGCATAGGCATACCGGCCACACATGAAGATGTGCGTTTCATCACAGCCTGAGCAGGACTGAATATTAACAGAAAGTCAGAGGCAAGCATGGCCAGGTCCACTGCATTACTGCCCACATGTCATGGCCCCAGGCTCCATTAGAGTGACCATGAGAGCCTTCCCACAGGGCCCAAATACTCAACATCCCACCAGTGGGAACATTCTCTACCCTCTCTTAGCTTTGCTAGGACCCATTGCGTTTCTGACACTGCTTTGTTTCTTTACATTTTTATTTCTGACCAAGGCGCTGTTTTATTGACACATTATCTTTAGTTGTTATTAACAACTTTGCCAAGTCTTTGTCCAGCCTCGAAACTTGAGCTCTTCCTTTGCTGTCTCTCTCTCCCTGATCCACTATACATTGATCTCACAGTGTGATAACCAAAGTACGGCCTCTTTTCAAACACACAGGTTAGTTGCTGGGAGGGGATATAGGAAGATCTCTTGTTCTCATCACCAAGCTACCTGCGGAGATGGTTTCCACCTAATCCTCACCGCAGCCACGGAAAGTGGGCAAAGAAAAGGGAAACCAAAGCTCAGAGAGGTTAGGCGGTCTCTCGGTGGTTCAGAGCTCATTAGTGGCCATGCCAGAATTTGCACCTGACATTGTTCTTCGTACATCATCTCCCATGGGAGACAGATGCGTTCCGAGCCACTGATTAGAAAGCTAATGTCGTCGGCAAGCCATGACATAAAGAGGACTTGAGTGAGAGGTATGTTCATGAGCAAGGAGACAGAGCGATTGAATCTGGAAGTCTCGTAAAGCGAGAACCACTGCTAGGGGAAGCCTGCCGGCAGCAGGAGAAAATGAAAGCAAAATACAGAGAAAAGGGCAAAAAGAACACTGAGGTCTTCAGACTCCTGGTTCCAGCGGTGCCTCAGGCAACTAGCTGTACCCTGCTATCCCTAGTGACATAAGCCAAGAAAGCCCCAGTTGACTTTGCTGGTGCCCGCTGAAGTCAAGGGTCTGTCGCCCACCACGGGAGAGGACTTAGGCATTACACCGCCACTCCAGAGACGAAAACGCCTGCAGAGAAAGACATAGCCATCCTTGGGTGGCAGTGTGCTCTGTTAGCATCCAAGAACTTTCTCTGAGCTCAGTCTGCACCCCTCACGTCTCCCCACTGAGGCCTCTCAACTACTGATAAGAATTTTCTGAGCATCTCCAGTCTAGCTGGCTCGCTAAGTGTCCAAATTTCCATGCCAGAGTTTCGGTTGATGCTCGGCAGCTCTACGAATTTGCTCCCTCAGGATGAGGGGGCAAAGGTTAGGGCTGTGGAGGGCTTTAATCAATAGTGCACGCTCCTGAAAAACAGGCAGGAATCAAAAATATATTTCCTCACTGGACTTCTTTTTTTTTTTATCTTATCCTCAAAACAACAGCAACAAAACATTTATGCCAGACTGCAACCAAAAAAGTCCAATTTTTTTTTAAAGTTCTTCTTCCCTTTCTTGCTCTTTAATGAAAGGCGTGTTGAATGTGTTACCATATGGAGATAAGAAAGATTCCGTTAGAAAAACCCAGAAAATATGGTGTTTCGTAGGGGGGGGGTTTCTTTTCCATTTTTGAAAAGAAAGCCAATTGCGGTTTCTGGAATGTGTCTGTAGGACGATGTGTGATAAGTAAGAAAAGGAGAGGAAAGTGTGGTCGGAGCTCAGGGTGTGCGCAGTGAGGAATTCCTCTGTGAACTCATGAAATACGGTACATGGTACCCAGTGGGCCAGCAGGGTGCACATAGGGCAGTTGGGTGGTGGCGACCAGTGTCCCTGCCAGCCGATTCCAGGGGGGCAGCCAGTCTGAGAACCAGCCACTGGACTAGATGCCGTCTCCAGGCAAGATATCTTCTGAATAATCAGGTAGCCCCTAATAGTCTCTCTGAACACAGATGCGGATTTTAGCACTGAGCTTTGTTTGAATGAATGAGTAGACAGAGCTGTTCTGGTAAAATCTTTTATCTCAATGGCCTTAGATACACTCCTTGACACTGGGGACATGTGTTTCAGATGGGAAAGGGTGAGAAATATCAAACAGATGAAATCATCCCCACATTTCATTTATTTATTAATTCACTATTTTTTGTTCACGTGTCACACATGTGTTAATATAGACATTTTGGGTATTACATTGGATAAGAGCTCCGTATTTAAAAAAAAAAAAAACTCTCCAGGTGATTCCAGTGAATTGAATGAATTGCTGGGTTGAGAAACACTGGACCAGATTATCACGTGTCTTGTTGGCAATCTAAAGAATTTGGACTTTGAATGCCTAAAAAAGAAAGAAGAAAGACTTCTGGTAGCATGCAGATAATTCGATCCAAGGGAGATCATGACACTGTCAGACCTATTGAAATAGGTCTCCGACCCACCAGTGGCCACCTTGCTCTTTGAACCCGACCAGGCAGGAGGTCGAATCTGGAAGGAGGCTGAATGGGTTAGTGGTTAGGGGCAGAGCTTGTGGGCAACAGAACTGGATTCAGGGTCATTTAACCTTGCCTGCCTGCCTCTATTTCCTCCTCTGTAATAGCTGACCGATAATGTCTGCCTGTTGCATAGGGGTGTTGTCAAATATTTATTGAGGACTTACTGCATGTTGGGCTCTTGGATAAGCCCTGGGAACATCACAGCGAAAAATGCAACAATGCTCATTCTCGTGGAGCTTGGCTTCCAAAGAAGGGGCTGGACATTAGTCCATCATCACACACACAATTGTTAAAAAAAAAAAAAAAAGAACGCCATAAGTAAGCACACACCCAAGCCTGCTCACCCCTGTACAAACACAGAATGTGCCCTAAAGAAAAATGACAGAATCCGGATAACACAATTACCAAGAGATACATCTATTTGGGAGAAACAGCAGGAACTAAGAAAATGTGTAATGGGAGAGCCCATCTGGGAAGTGAGCCTGGAATTTGAAGGAATAGAAGCAAACTGGATGAAAATGCAAAGGCAGGAGGGTGGAGGGAAGCTGGGGAGCAAAGGGAAGTTGAGGCAGAGGGATGAACGCTGGCAAAGACCCCGAGAGGCGAGGTGGTAAGGAGGAGAGATGACCCAGCAACATCGGCAGCGCCTGGAAGTACTCACCATCACCTGTGCACGGCAGCTGTCTTTCCTCAAGTTAGGCTCCACGTAGGTGAGAAAAAGAAATGCAAGAAGATACTAACTGGATCAGATGTTTCCTAATTTTTAAGATGCTTCAACATATTTATGATGCTGGAGATAAAAACTCACACACACACACACACACACACACATACACACACCCCTGCCCCTGCCCCATGCAGTTTAAGACTAGTGCTTTGATGGGGCGCCTGGGTGGCACAGCGGTTAAGCATCTGCCTTCAGCTCAGGGCGTGATCCCGGCGTTATGGGATCGAGCCCCACGTCAGGCTCCTCCGCTATGAGCCTGCTTCTTCCTCTCCCACTCCCCCTGCTTGTGTTCCCTCTCTCACTGGCTGTCTCTATATCTGTTGAATGAATAAATAAAATCTTTAAAAAAAAAAAAAGACTAGTGCTTTGAGGGGCGCCTGGGTGGCTCAGTTGTTAAGCATCTGCCTTCGGCTCAGGGAGTGATCCCGACATTCTGGGATCGAGCCCCGCAACGGGCTCCTCTGCTGGGAGACTGCTTCTTCCTCACCCACTTCCCCCGCTTGTGTTCCCTCTCTCACTGGCTGTCTCTCTCTCTCTCTCTCAAATAAATAAAATCTTGAAGAAAAAAAAAAGACTAGCGCTTTGAGCTTGATGAAGGTCTCAAGAAAGAAGGGTTGGCATTCGTTCAAACCCAGGACAAACTGCTCCCCACGGAGTGAGCCATTAGCTGTCAAGGAGCTGTCCCCGCTGGATGCTGAGAGGGTCTTTTTCCGGAGTGACGAGCAGCGCAGCGCATGGTTCCAGCCGGCCTGCACCCTGGGAGGTTATCAGCTGCTCTTGCACCTTGATGGGTATTACTACAACTGATATCAAAGAGTGCTCGAACATGACTGCCGCTCCCACCGCTCCCTCAGTCTCTCCAGGAGTGGCTTCAGTGGCTCTGTGGGATAACATCCCCCTTAGACTTCCCTGGGGTTCCCTGTAGGGGCTGGAGATGAAGCAGGGCACCGTGGCCCGTCATTAACACCGTATCTTCCAGCAGCTGATAACACACATTTGATCAATTATTTTAATATAAGTTGCAGAAGGATCTCCATGCTTCTGGGCTAGTAGATTTTGCACTTCCTGCCTACAGATTTTTCTTCTCTTAATCTTTTGTGTTGTCAATCATAGTGGCCTAAGTGTTACCTTGCTCAAAAAAGAAAAAAAAAAAAAGGCACGTGTGGGGGCCTGATCCTGCACCTGACCCATAGTAAGCCCATAGTGAGTCTCTTACATTTTAGCAAACTGGCCAAGAGGCCCTACAGAGAAAGGGAAAAGCATGGGTCTTGGAGCTAAACAGAGCTAGACTCGAATTTAAGCTCTGTAACTTAACTGGCGGTTGGACGTGGGGCATGATTCATTAGTTCCCTGATTCTTGATTTCTTTAGCTGGAAAACAGAGCACACTCTGGGATCATTGTTAAGATCAGTAAAAACTGAAAATCAACTGGCCCAGGCTTACTTAGTAATAGGTGTTAGGTTTATGGAAGTTATTCTCATTGTTAAGATACCAGAATTACTTTTTTCAAGATTTTATTTATTTGAGACAGAGAGTGTGCACAAGTAGGGGGGAGGGGCAGAGGGAGAGGGAGAAGCAGACTCCGCACTGAGCAGGGAGCCCAACTCGGGGCTCAATCGCAGGACCCCGAGATCATGACCTGAGTGGAAGGCAGATACTTAATCAGCTGAGCCACCCAGATGCCCCAACTAGAATTCCTCTGTCTTGTTTCTATCTTGAGTGTCTACCTTTTCTCTCCCAGCAAGTGTAGGAAGGTTCACTTGGCTTGGAGGAAATGCTATTTTGAGCAAGGATATTGTACCAGCTAGAACTCCTCAGAACTCTTTTTTTTTTTTTTCAGTGATAAAAAATATTCCTCATAACTTGGTTAAAGCAGAAGAGCACAAATACCCAGCTATTGTTAGCTTCAGGCATGGCTGTATCCAGGTGCTCACATGTTGTCAAAAACCTGCTTCCCATCATCCCTCATCCCACTTTGCTCTGGCTTATTTTGCTCAGGCAGGTCTCCCCTTGTACTGACAAAAATGGTCCTCAGCAACTGCACGTTAAGGTAGTGCCAGTTTGTTCAGTGAGGCTGACAGAAAGAAAGAAACAGTCTTTCCAGTTGTTCCAGAAGAATTCCTGGACCCTAATGCTCAGATTGGCTTTGATCATGTGGCCATCCCTCAGCCTATCCCAGGGGCCAGAGATGTCATGTTCTCGTCAGCCAGACCTGCGTCAGGAGCCCACACCTGACTGGGAGAGGAGCCAGTCCCCAGATGAAACGTGGGTGCCCTTACCCAAAGAGTGGTACCCGGAAATCGAGAAAACACCAATCCACGCCCACCAACTATGGGTCTTCTTCAGTTTTTGTCCCCTCAGTACCCACACCCTTCCTGCAAGCCAACTGTTGGCAGAAGAGGCTCGCTTTGATCAGCAGCCTTTGCCTCCGGTGGCGGAGACACCACGCGTCCATCACTAAGGCAGCAGCCAGCCGCCTCCCTGCCAACCCGCGTGGAAAGGAGAATCGTCAGTGAGGCAGCTAATTGCAGCCATCACGCAGCTCCCCATCACCCACCGTCAAAATGTGTTAAAGCCTTCTTGGAAGCTTGGCCATTCCATCGCTAGGAATCGCCAATGTAAGAGAAAATCAGCCGCTCCTCCTCCATCGCTGATTCCTACCCCGCCTTCCACACTGTATCCCTTACCTTCACCTTACGGTGACTTAAATAACCAACAGAGCAGTCATTTGGTTTCCACTGACTATTTACATGTGGCTGGGCCTCACAGGACACGACAGGTGCACCCGCCTCCCCTCCCTGCGCCTGCACCCATGGCAGACATTACTAATCAATCAGACGTTCTTCCCTGATGAAGCTGGGCCTGACCTCTGTCTGGGTCCTTCTTATTTCAGCAGCCTTCATGTGGAGAACAGAATTAGTTTCATTCATAACCAAGGAAACTAGATGCCCTCTCACATTTTGGCAATATCTGCATTTATGTCCATACGTAACAAGTTGTAATCCTCACAACACCCGCCCCCATGTTAGGCATTACTGTCCCCGTGGCACCGATGAGGAATGGGGTTCAGAGAGGTACAGCAGCTCGCTCACTGTCACACAGCTCCCAGGTCTTAGACCACGCTTCCTCCTCTATTCATTTTCAAAACAGCAGATATTCAAAACCACCTGCTCACCCAGGAGGACAAGGTAGAGCAAAGGCTCGGAGCTGGATGACAGCCCCGAGTTGAAGCTGGCTCCCATTTCCCACCTCCAGAGGGTCCAGGTGACTCACTGGCTCTGCACGTGGCAGCCAGCCACGCCACAAGGAGCGGCTCCCGAGGGCTGCCCAGCCCTGTCCTCCTCCCTGGGGAAGCACAGCGATGGTATTTTGTTCCCATGAAGCTGCAGGAGCTCTCAGCTTTGGTTCCCAGAAAAGCAGGCAGCAGCGGCCTGTCAGAATAAATCACACTCAGGGCCCCTAGCCTGCTGGCGATGGAGGAGAGCGGTGAGCAGCTGGAAGGGGGGCCCTGATGCCAGGGGAAATTTGAGACAGAACCGAACTTTCTCAGCAGGGGCTCTGAGGAGCCAGCCTGGGGGGGAAGGGGAGGGGAGGGGAGGCCTGATATAGGTACAGGCAAAGCAAACACTAATGATAATAACTCACCGTAGCGGCAGCCTGCCTTTTATTTCCCTGAAATTGCTCTGAATCTCCTCTTCTTCCTCTCCCTCCTCCCTGCCTCCTTTCTTCCTCAACTCAAGACGCTGTGTAGCCAGGGAGGGGACGAGCCCGAGCTTTGGGTCTGAATCCAACACCCGCAGTTTCCAGGCTGAATAGCCTACAGAAAGGGCTCGAGCTTCTCTGTGCCTCACTTTTTCCCATCAGTGCAATGGGGATGATAGTATTTCGTACTTCAGTGTTTCTCAACCTTGGCGCCTGGAGCCAGACCATTCTTCGCGGAGCCGGGCTGCCCGGGGTGTGTGGTAAGATGTTCCTACCTACTAGATGCCAGTAGCACTGATGGGCCAGCCACCCCTAGTCTTTTTTTTTTTTTTTTAAAGATTTTATTTATTTGACAGAGAGATAGGCAGCGAGAGAGGGAACACAGCAGGGGAGTAGGAGAGGAAGAAGCAGGCTCCCATTGGAGGAGACCGATGTGGGACTCGATCCCGGAACGCCGGGATCACGCCCTGAGCCGAAGGCAGACGTCCAACCACTGTGCCACCCAGGCGCCCCCATACCCCTAGTCTTGATGAGCAAAAAAGCCTCCAGACAGTGCTAAAGATCCCCTGGGAATTAGGTGAGAGGGAGCAGAGGGATGGCAAAATTACCGCTGAGAACCACTGCTTTATTAGATCCTTATGACGATGAGCCAGGGTAATGTTATATGTTATAAATCACTTGGAAGAGTGCTTAGCATATCATAAGCATCTACTAAATGTTAGTTATTTACATTTATTTACATTTGCTGCTGCTGCTGCCTGGGGCACTGGGTCCCTGCCTTTTTACACTTCCCACACAGACATTGCTAATCAATCCTCGGGTTGTTCCTGCTGCCCTTGGAAAGGATCCCTAAATCCTTCCCAACACACCAGACATCTGGCAAGATCCAGGTGTTCCTCAGATATTTTTCAAGACCCAGGAACAGCGCCTGGTGCTAAGCAGCAGCTCTGGGCAGTCACTTCATCCTGACTGCATGACCACCCATGAAGCCTCAGTGCCCCCCGCAGTTGAACAGAGGCTCGGCAAGGTTAAATAATTTCCCTGAGGTCACGTGGTTAGATGAGAGCACTAGATGTGAACCCCAAATCTTAAAATCCTCAACACTCACTTTTTTACTATCCCCAAAGCTAAGTATCAAATCCACAGAGTTCGATCCCAAAGTTCATATTCTTTTTTTTTTTTTCCAAGACAGAGAGGACGCATGCTCACATACAAGCAGGGGGAGGGGCAGAGGGAGAGGGAGAGAGAAGGCCCCACACCCCGCACAGAGCCCGCTGCAGAGCTCAACCTCACCACCCTGAGATCATGACCTGAGCTGACACCAAGTGTCGGACGCTTAACCGACTGAGCCCCCCAGGTTGCCAAAGCTGATATTCTTAAACATGACCCTGTAGTTTATGCACTAATATTCAGCAGAGGGGATATGCTAGTAAACCACCTCTCCAGCCACTATGGGAAAGCCCGAATTTGTGTCATTTGCCCACTCCTGCAATGTAGATTGTCACCGTGGCCGATGTGAGACCACCAGTGGTTTAATGACTGACTCACAAGATTCCTGACGAGGTGACAATGGGTTTTTGTAAAGTGGTGCGTATAGATTCTAGTACATTCCGTGGTGGCTTCCCGTCCATCTGGGAGCAAGGCAGAACACCAGTAAATCCGGGAATCCCACTAAACCTCGAGGTATTGAAAACAGTGGAAGAATTAGCTAAGGCAGAGCCGGCTCCACCCCAAAGCGTGACATCTACACACAAGCCCGTGCTGGGGCTGGGCTTCCACCCTGTGTTTTCACCACCTCACCCAGCAAACCCCCGATTCTAGGTCCAGAAAATTAGTCCAGGCTGACATTAGCTGTGTGGCCTCGCACATTCCCTACAAGGTCATTTTTTGGAGAGGAAAAAAAATTCTCCCTGCTCAGGCCGATCGCTCCTAGGAAAGAAGTCAAGAATAAAGATTAGCAGCAAGATGGCATGTCCGGCCGGATGCGTGGTTTGCAGATGGTATCCCCCCAGAGAGGCACCGTGGACAGACTTCAGTTAGCCACCGGAGCTCCGGGCCATTGAAGGAAGTACCACATTTGCATCTTACCAGGCCACGTGCAAGGTGTGCAAGCCCCGTGTCATCAGTATGCAAGTCGTACCCTTAGTGAACTTGATGAGTGTTAACCGTGTGCTCGCACCGTGCCTAAGCAAGCAGAGGCCTCCCATCTCTCTTCTCTGTGTCCCTCCTCCCCATCCAGAAGGCTGAGATAGAGGGTTTCATCATGTCCTCCACCAGGGTGTCTGTCACCGGGGTGGTAGTTTCTCTCCCGCCCTAGTGAGCCCCAGCACCGTCAGATTCTCAAGTGAGTGTGTGGGCTGTTTTTGCCATCTCTAAACGCTGGATGGAAACACGTCCCAAGGGGCCATCAGGTTGCTTTCTGGACGTGGAGGGGGCTTCCCTGGAAAACAGTCGTCGGGAGCATTCAGCATGATGCCAGACGTGGCCGTCTCCCACAGAAGGTAATAGACGTGCCTTGTCTTACATGATGGCCACCCATGTTTGCTTCTTGGTTCTCCCCAGTAGCCCCCCTCACTTCACAAAAGAAAAAATCACCCACCATCCCCACGAGGCTTCACTGGAGTCTAAAACTCTGAATGCCAAAGGTACATACTTCTTTTTTCCTATCGATTCTGCCACAAGGTCTTCATTGAAGGAGTCAGAGAATTCTCTGGAATGTGGTTGATGTAGGATGTAGAAAGAAGCCGCCAGGAAGAGGAGAAAAAACATGGATTGTAGAGTCAGACAGACATGTCTGTGTTCAATGTCTGGCTCTGCTTTGTGCCCGCTGTGTGTCTTCGAAAAGTTATTTAAACTCTCTGTGCCTCAGTTTCCTAATCTGTACAGTGGAGACAGGAATATTGACCTCATAGGCCTCCTGTAAGCAGAGAGGTAAGGGTGGGGGTTCCTAACCCAGCCCGAGGCACCTGGCGAGTACTCACCTAGGGATTGAAGCACCAAGGAGTCCAGTGTGAAGACCCAGACGTCTTTTGTTTTGTTCCATCCTAATGGTTTGAGGATTTCCCTAATAATCTTTAATATCCTTTTCACCTGTACCACTTTATGACCCCTCTAGGGTCCTACATGTCTTTTTGGTCTGTTAAAGTTTGCTTTGTTTTTTTATTTAAATAGGATCTTCAAAAGCCAGATGACTCTTCTGGCCCAATAGGCGGAAATAATCAGGAAAGGCAACATACCCCATGCCTGACTGACAGAAGGTCTGAGTATGCTAAGAATGACCCCAAACTCCCCCCATGGTGTGCTTGTGTGGAGAGGGGCTTCTGAATCCACTGAAGCCTGACACTGGAAATGCTCTCTGTGAAGACATCACGTGGCTCTCCGGAGACTTGATAAGGATGTTCAATTTCCCCGCCATTTTAAGCCAGCTTTGTCTGGGTCTTTTCAAGTTTCTAAGGATCCTTGAGTGTCTACTCAGTAGGGGAAAGGTCCTGGCATGTCGCAAGCTTGGAGATGACACATCTCTGCCCCATAGACATCCATTTATCATCTTATTCTCATCTTCCCTGGTTTATAATCCACTCCTGGGAAATCTCTCCATTGGGCCTTTGTTGCAAAATGTGCCTTTGCTCTTCATGCTGGGACATAGAGGATGGGCTGGTTGTACGTCTAGTCCCGCTGAGGAGCGTGGCTGAGATCAAAAATCTCTGCAGGTCCATCCACCCGGCCCCATGAATGGGCCTTGGGGAAGACTATGAGGTGAGGAAATACAGAATCTGTGTATCCAGAGATGTAGCATTGGAAGCCCAGATCTCTGGGGCCGTGAAGCCGCCATTACTAAGTCCAAACCTGAAAGACAGACATCTCCTTCCCCTCACTCTGCACGGACCCTGGACATCTCATCTGAGAGATATAAAAACATGAAGAGATATCTTATTTCAAATACGTAAAATATTGTTATGCCAAGATAGGAAATGACCCGATTCGTGTTGTTTAAAGAGTAGGAACATGAATAATGAATAGAATGTGTGCAAGGGAAGGATGTCTGCTTGACATTAAGAACATAACAAAGTATCCAAACGAAGATTTAGGGCTTATGCGTCTAGCAACTCCTTAAAACAATATTCCCCGAGCACCAACCATGGGTCCGACACAGTTCTAGAGGCTGGGGACATACCAGTGAGCCAAAGGGACGCATTTCCCACAGTCTCACTGTCTTTCTTTCTTTCTTTCCTTCCTTATTCATTCATCAGTGAAGAGTTGCAGTGTTTACTGTTACCAAGAACTGTGTAGGGCACCAAGGCTCCAGAAAAGCGTGAGCAAGTAGATGGAGGATGGCCAAACATGGAAAGTGTGGAAAGTAGCTAACACAGAGTGCTTTCTGTGGGCCAAGCACCATGGATTAGCTCACTCAGTCCTCACGACAAACCCCCCTTGGTGTAGAATTACCATCTGCATCTTGCAGGTAAGGAAACTGAGGTCCAGACTGGCTGAGAAGCGTGCTCACGATTACAATGCAGGGAAGTAACACAGCCAGACATCAAACCCACAGAGCCTGATTCAAAGTTCGTATTCTCAAATATGACTTTGGACAATTAATGCGCGTAATGGACATAGCGGGGGAGAAGGGAGTGCTGGTAAACCACCTCTCCAAGAAAGAAAAAGCCCTGCTTCATGGCATTTTCCAACTTCTGTGGTGTGACTATTCCCAACACAGCTGATTTGAAGTTACCAGTGGTATAACCACTGAGTCACAAAATCCCGGAAAATTTAGTAATTGGTTCTTGTGAACTGGTACAAGCTAGGCCCCAGCATGTGACTCAGGGTAAATGGGAAATACTGAAAGATCCAGAGAAGCCCACCCAACCCAGTTCAGCTTAGTCTGTTGTAGAACTCAAGAGAAAGGAGCCCTGAATTCCTTGGACATAGGTCCCTGGAGGAGCCCTTTCTCCCCCCGCCTTTTGGGTTTTTTTTTTGAAACCCTGTTGGATTCTTGGATTCTCTGAGATGCCCCAGTACACTTTAACAAATTGCTTCTTGCCCAAGGTGATTCAGGTTAAATTTTGTTATTAAAAAACTAAAGAGGGATGCCTGGGTGACTCAGTCAGTTAAGTGTCTGCCTTCGGCTCAGGTCATAATCTCAGGGTCCTGGGATCAAGTCCCACAGTAGGCTCCTGGGGTCGAGTCCCACATCAGGCTCCCTGCTCAGTGAGGAGTCTGCTTCCCCTTTTTCCTCTAGCACTCCCCTTCTTGTGCGCTCTTGCGTGCTCTCTCTCTCCCCACCCCATCAAATAAATAAATAAAATCTAAAGACAACAACAACAACAAAAACCCAAACCCCTAAAGAATCTTCTTAGCGAACGCAGAGGGACCTCTCTCCTGAGAGGTAGAATCAGTAAGCATTCTTCCACGGAGCAGCAGTGGTGGGTTGGTGTCAATTAAATGTGGTTTCAATAAATAGACATGTTCTTCTGATAATTCAGGGACCTATGCTCCCAGAGCAATGGAAATCGTCATTCCACCAGAGGGAAATCTAGCAGCATGATCCCGGGCGCACTTAAACATGTGTTTATACACCATTAACCACTGGGCAGGAAGGCTGAGAGAACATCGTGACTACAAATAACCTACATTGAAGCTGGAAAAACTGAAGAGCATTGAAAAGTTGAAGAGATATCAATGATGAAGGTGCATTGTCTCCAAGATCGTAATGGAAGCCAATAGTAAAGTACAATTCAATGTCCATGCGAAAAAGGCGTCCGAACACCGTAGGAGTTCAGCTAGAGAGTAAAGTAATAGATAAGCGTCTGTTCCGAGGTGGACTTGAACTTCACGGGTGGATCTGAACTCTTCTGCTATTTTCCAGCTCCGTGATCTTGAACAGGGAGGGTAACTTCCGTCTTGCAGCTTCACGCTCCACTTGCATAACATGAGAGGAGTAATTCAGGGTGGGTCGACAATGTAGATCGTTCCGTGTCATGCTAGCCCATAACTAACATTCAAGAGGTTCATGCTGTCGGTGTCAAGGGTGCCACTGATCACGGCTCAGGTTCTGCCTCATCCAGAATGCTGTTCCCTCACCAATTTTCCCAACCTCTCGGGGTGGTCTTGATGGCATCCTCGCCTCCACAATTAAGTAGATAATTACCTGTGTAGCACAGAAGCAAGGACTGTGTTTCAGGTAGCTTGCGTGATTCATGGGATGCTAGAAACAGAAGATTGGAAACCAAATTGCATTTCAGAGAGGTTTAGCCATTTACCAGAGGTCTCACAGCTGGTAAGTGGCAGAGTCCAACAAGTTCAAGAACAGGTCTGTCCTACTTCCCAGTGCCCACCTTCTATTTCTCTTTCCTCCCTAGTATGTTGTAGGTTAATTGAGCTTAGCGTTGGGCGCCCCTCTTCTTGTTGATGATGATAATAGTCTTGTGTTTCCAAATCCCATGTTGACCTATGATAGGAACCTTTGATCATCACAGAATTCAACTGGAAACTGTCTGGCAACACCTTATCTATTTCATTTGATGTCGAGGATGATGTTGGACAACACTTGTGGAGGGCTCCGCATAGGAAATTAGAAATTTCCTGGTGTTGGGGTGCTTGGGTGGCTTAGTCGATTAAGCATCTGACTCTTTTTTTAATTTAAAACAAATGTTTTTAATGTAATTTTTTCATTAGTTTCAGAGGTACAGTTTAGTGATTCATCAGTTGCATATAACACCCAGTGCTCATTACATCAAGTGCCCTCCTTAGCCATCTGACTCTTGATTTTGGCTCAGGTCATGATTTTGGGGGCCTGGGATCAAGCCCTGTATCAGGCTACATGCTCAGCAGGGAGCCTTCTTGAGGATTCTCTCTGCCTCTCCCTCTGCCATTCCCCCCGCTTGCTCACTCTTTCTCTCCCTCTCCAAAAACAAATTAATTAATTTAAAAAGAAAAGAAATTTCCTAGTGTTTGTGTTCTGATTACTTTAGGATTATTTTCCTTACTAAAATTTCCACACATTCGACCCGCTCACATGATAGGTGCCCATGCCCTCCAGAGTCTCCTGCAATCAGGACCAGGGGGGCTGGAAGTGCCGTGGCTGCTCCTCTAGGGTCTGACACCCCCAGCGCTGCTCCTGTTCTCTGGCTTCACCAGAGCCTCACGTCCAAGAGCTCTTGATCTCAGCTGCCCGGGCTCCAGTCCCACTTCTGCCACCTACAAGCCGTGTGACCGAGGTTAGTTAACCCCTCTGAGCCTCAGTCCCCTCATTTACATAAGAAGGACGATATTCCAAATGCACAGGTCTGTTGCAAGGAGCAGATGAGATGTTCATGTAGATTGGCCGTCAGTGCCCCCACAGAGCTCCGTGGTTACCAGTCAGGTTGGCCTCTGCAGGGGGAAGAGGACCTCAGATGACCTCCACCCCGCCATTCCTCCTTCACCTCCATCACCCATCACACCCCTGCAAAACGTGCTGCTGCCTCTCCCAGGCCTCCCCTCTGCAGACTCAGAACCACTGGGCAGATGCATGCTGTGGGGTCAGAGCTCTGGAGTCAGACACCTGTGCCTCTGACAGCCGACCACGCACTCAGCAAGCCGAGTAGTGCATTTCAGCATTGCCAGAACGTGAAGGATAATGTGAGCAGAATAAAAAGACAAAAGTGCCTATCAGTGTCTGACATATGATGGTCACACAATACCTGCTACTGCTGTGCCCAGATGCCTTCATCCTACATGACGGGATAGTGTTCTCCTTGAGAACATCCCCTCTCTCCACCTCTGTCTGTGTCTCCCTGTCTACACGGGTCAATTACCACAGTGCATTTCTGCATATGTCACCTCTCTGGCTTTTTCTCAAGATCTCTGTGTCTCTGTCTCTTCTAGCCATTCTCCCCCTCCGTGTGTGTGTGTGTGTGTGTGTGTGTGTGTGTGTGCACGCACACAAATTCTCTCAGTGTCTATATCTCTTGAATCCTCTCTCAACCAAAGTAATTAAAAGAATAGACAATATAATAAAATAAAATTTAAAAAAAAAAAAAAAGAATAGCCTCTGGGTCCATCTGCCTGAACTTGCAGACTGGCTCCTCACTTTAAAAACTATGTGAACCTGGACAATTTATTTAGTCCCTCTGAGCTCATTTTCTCACTTGAAAAGTAAGGAAAATAACAGAATTTACTTTTTGGGGTTGTCATGAGGAATAAATGAGGTAATTTAGCTAGAGCACCTAGCACGGTGCCTGGCCCAGATGGAGCACTCAGTAAATATTAGTCGTTCCTTTATTGCTGTCATCACCATCATCATCATCACCACTCTCATCATCACCATCACCATCATCATCATTTAGTTCTCCTATCTCCTCTGATCTCTGTAGCTCTCTATTTCAGGTACATTCTTTTCTTTTCTCTTTCTCCGTATTTCTGACTCTGTGTATGTGTGTCTGTCTGTCTGTCTCTGTCTCCTTCCCTCTCTTTCTGGACAGAGATTCACTGCAGCTCTTTTCCCAGATTTGTTTAGCCACATCAGCTTCCTGATCAGGGCTAGATCTTGGGCCATCCACAAAAAATGTTCAAGCAACCCTGGTGGGGCTGGGGGGGGGCACTGATGGTTTGGGAGCCCTCTCCAGGTTGCTCAGGAGATGGCCCAGGGGTTCAGCAAGCACGGGTGAGTGCTGGCACACTCGTCTCATGCCATGGTAACCACCTGCTGGGCGTCCCTGCAAGACAAATGGTGCCACTGGAAAGCCGAGAGATAAACAGCATACAGCACAGGGTGTGAGCTCTCCAAAGGGAGCAGAATGTTCAACGATAATTCATCTAAACTCCCATTTTTAACTCAAAACACAAATGTGGTTGCCAATAGAAGTCTATAAAGAATTAATTAGGGAACTTCACAGTCAAAACTCATAAATTTATCACTGTCGAGAAGAATCATTTCTCCTGTCAGACATGAAGTATGGCTGTCAGAAGATGGAAAGAAAGGAAAACATTCAAAGAAGCAGGACTGCTGTCTTGTGTCTGTTCCCTCTGACTGGGGGGAAAGAGCATCAAGAACTTGGAGAATGCAGAAAGAAACCAGTAATGCTGCTAGACCCAAGCTCCATGACAGTAACACCCGCCATGTTGATTGTGTTCACTGCTGGGGCCCTGAGGCACAGCTAAGGGCTTGCACACAGCAGGAGCCAGAAGCATTTCTTGAGTTGACTAAAGATCCAAAAGGAGGCAGTTCGCAGGGGTGAGACTGATGGCCCAGACCTCTGGCTTGCTGCCATAGCTCTCCACCATTTCCTGAAATACAGGAAGTGATGCCGGGCATGGTCTCCCTGCTCTGAACATTCCTGACCCTCCTACCCGGGTATTACTGCAGCAGCCCAGTAATGACAAAGCCCATGGCTTCGGAACTCCAGAGGCTCTGCCCTGACTCCTATCAGCCTTGGTTTCTTCTTCATGTGCGAGAAGGAAGCTAATAATCACATCGGCATCACAGAGTTTTTATGGAGATTAAATGGGAAATCCATGTGAAGGGAGACAGTAGCTACTGCTATGATTACTATGGAAGTTAGAGGGACTGTCTTGGTCTCCGTTAGGGCTGCAATAGCAAAATACCACAGACTGGGCAGACATTGCTTTCTCACTGTTCTGGACATTGGAAGTCCAAGAGTGAGGCACCAGCAAGGCTGGTGTCCTTGGCTTCATTTCCATCTGTGTGCATCGCTGGTGCCCCCTCTGTGTCCAAATCTCTTCTTCTTAAAAGGACACAGGTCAGCTTGGATAAGGGCCCCGTTAACGGCCTCATTTTAACTTAATCACCTCTCTTGAGGCCCTATCTCCAAACACAGACTGAAGTCCTGGGCATTAGGGCTTCACTGTATGAATTTTGAAGGGACACGACTCAGCCTATAACTGAGACCTTCAGTCTGTTCATATTTTGGGTTAATAGCTTAAGAGAAAACAAATATTTACCTTCCCACTGGCCCTGAGCTGAGCTCACCCTTGTAAAATAGTTGACCTGAGAGACGTTTTTCAAAGTAGATCTGTTCACAGGCAGAGAGGCAGGCAGGCAGGCCAGGGATCCGAGCCCTAGTCTTGGCTCTGCCCCCAGCTGGCTGCATAATATCTCAGCCAAGTGTCTTCTTTTCTCTATATTCCTCATTTAGGACTGGATTGTACCACGTGGTAGCCAGAATCCCATCTGCTAGGACTCTAGCTATACGGTCAGTCAAGACACCCGAAGGATCTGTAAAGACTTGTACACAAAATAAAAGCTTGTTCCCCCCGCCCCCGCCCCCACTAGTGTGAGAAGCTGTTTCTGGAGCTCTCCATGGTAGTAGGCAGGTAGTGGAGGACCTTAAAACCATGTGAGAAAAACAACAACAAAAAGTCAGGGTATCAAGGGGGCACCTGGGTGGCTCAGTTGGTTGGGCGTCCGACTCTTGATTTTGGCTCAGGTCATGATCTCGGGGTCCTGAGATGGAGCCCCGTGTTAGGCTCAGCACTGAGCACGTAGTCTGCCTCTCTCCCTCTCCCTCTCTCTCTCCTGGTTCTTACTGTACCGCTGCCAGCCTCTTGCTCTACCGTAAAGAAAGCCCTTACTGCCCTCAGCTTGCCTGATTCCTTTCTCTGTCAGAGGAAGAGGCTGAAGGGCTTCCCCTGCCCTCTGATGAGAGCGGTCAGTACAGCGGTGAGAACCAACATTCTGGAGTCAGCTTGATGAGGCTTGAATCTCTGACCTTCCTTGCATTGGTTGTGTGACTGGGAAAGTTACTTACCCTCTCTGTGCCTCCATTTCCTTACCTGTGAAGTGGGAATGACAATTATTCCTACTTTCTTAGGATTGTTTTGAGGGTTAAATGAGCTAATACATAAAGTCTGAGGACAGTGGCTGTCACGTGGTAAGTGTAGCCCGGGTATCTGTTTGAACTCAGAGGTGAGCATCCACGCTGGGTCAGAGGTTGGAGTAGGGCAGGACAATTTATTGGGGTGCATAAAGAAAATATGTTAATTCCTTTTTAATTTCTCTTTATGTATCTGTTTTGTATGATAGATACTATATGAATACAGTAGTACATGTTTGCAATCTATAAATAATCATTAATATTGTGGGAGAGTGCTCAAAAAATTCTGATAGCGTGTCTGATCAAAAAAGTTTGGGGGCTCTTGTTCTCTGAATGAACAACCGTTTCTTTAAAAAAAAAATCATTTGTAGACTAGTCCTTTTCAGAACAGACCTTTCTCTTGTTAACACTGACTTTCTCTCTGGGCATAATGTAGTTGTCACTATCATGTTCATAACACCTCGGTATCTTTATTCTGTCCTACTAAAGACTGCCTCCCCACCAAGAATGGAGGAAACTTCATCTTGCTTCTAATAAATTTCACACTCACCAAAACACAACAATAAAAATGGCGCCTGAGAGAGAGAAAGAAAGAATGTCAGGGACGTTTAATACATAATAAATCAGTAATTATGGCTACTGTCCAACTAACTTTCATTAGCTATCTCCTGCTCGTTAGCTCCCACCTCCAAACCCCGGTGTTTGTGATATGTGTCATTTCATTTTGTATTCCTGGTACTGTGCATTCTCCAGGAAAAGCTGCATTTTTCTGTGTCTGCTTTTTTTCTTCTGTCCACTGCACTTCTGATTTCAGATACTGGCTTCCAATTCCTGGGACCAACTGTGTTCCCAGAGAGGCTGTGTAATTTGGACACTTGCCTTGCAAATAGCTTCGAGCCATCTTGTTCCAACCTTCTTGTATCCCTGGTAGAAATCTCTTAGATCCTTTTGTGAATACCCAGAATTGAGGGATCTTGACTTTCTTCTTACAAATTGTATCAGAGCCACCTGTGTCTTATACACCTGCCTTTCACTTACTAACTAGAAATATCTGAAAGTAAAGGAGGTTGCTTCTGGAGACGGCGATTGGTAGTGAGCTCTGTCCCCAGGGAGAGTCTCTCAACCTCAGCCCTGGGGCCAGATAATTCTTGGTAAGGGATTGCCCTGTGCACTTAGGATGCCTAACGGCATCCCTGGTCCCTACCCTCTGGGTGTCGATAGCAATCCCCCCGAGTCATGACAACCAAAATACGTCTTCAGTTCCCCAAGTTCAAGTGCTGGATAGGAACTTGACCCACATTCTAAAGTCCCCAGATACTATAAAATTCTACAATATCAGAAAAACGGTTTTTAAGTCGGTGTTGGTGGTGTGAATCAGGAGAGAGAAGAGAGGCAGGAACAGGAAGGGCTTAGAATCCAGGCCAAATGGATGTGGGGTCCCCTAAGGCACCAACTGAGTTCTTGTCTTTTCCCTCGTTCCCACATCAAGCCTGGTAGGGGCTCAGTGGGGTGTAGGAGGAGAGAGAAGAGGCTCACGTAGGAGTTTGAGATTCATAGCAACGGATGAGTGTAGCCAGTACCAGGTGGCTGCGTATCCCCCAAGCGGCCTCAGGGACATTTAGCCCTTCCCTTCCAGGGAGCAGGTGCATCTCTGAGCTTTGTACCCTCCCTGCCGGCTCTGTGCTCCCACATGTCCAAGTACCAGGAGTCCTTCATAAGCTCTCCTCTCTGCTTCGGGACAATCCACTTCCTCTCTGAAGTGCTTGAAGGATCTCAGGAGACATGGAAAAAAGGGACAGCCACAGCTTTGCCCCTCCCTGCCCTTAGACCCCCACAACGAGCACCATCCTCCTAGCCGTCCACGTTGCCGGAGGAGAGATGTGCATAGACACAGCCCGCCTTTTCACATGTGCAGTCTAGGATGCATATACGGATTGCAAAGCTGTTATAAACCACCACCATTCCTCTTATTATTAAAGAACATCTCACTAGAACTTGGGGATCTGGGGTATTTTTCATCCAGCCCGCAGTTCTGAAATGGACACAGCCAAGAACATTACATCTCACCTCGAGGACCTCATTCTGCCTACCTCCCCCAAAAGTTTGCCATGCGGTTTCTTGGCTTTCCCATTAGAACATCTCTTCAGCTTAGCTGGGCCGTATTTCAATGTAATTGTCCTGCCCACGACACACTCACTGTCTCCCATGCTGGAAACAGAATGGATTAGAAGTTTCCTGTTCTGCCTCACCGAGTCTTTCCCTCCCTTATGCTATGTTTAGCACTTGTGTGGGCTCCTGGCTTATGCCACTTATCGCTTCCATTCCTGTTTTGAGGAGACACTTTCTCCACCGAGGGTGAAGCTCAGGGGTGGAAGAACTTGCTGGAATATGGATTCCATTGTCTGCCTCACCTGCTGCAGACTGGTCTGGCTTGTTCCATCTGGGAAAGGATGTTCTCTCAAACCCAGAGGAAGTCCACTTGCTTAGAAGTACCACATGCAAAGGAGGGAATTCTGCTCGGCAGTCCTGCGTCTACCACTATGCACCGGCTGAGTGCCCCACTTGGGGCGGGGGCCGGTGACACAGGCATGAATGAGTCACAGCCCCTGCCCTCAAGCAGTTAGTGATGGGGAAGCAGACACGAGTCCATGGATTATCCATATGACCTGAGAATAAAAGCAAGAACAATGAAAACCAAACAACTCTTATGTTTTGAGCCCTTATTCTGTGCTCTGCTAAAAAGGAGTGACTGTCTAGTTTGAATACCAGCTCAGAGAATGACTAGCGATGTTAACTTGGAAAAGTCACTTTATCTCTTCTTGCTGCTGGATGTGGAGCCTTGAATCAGTCACACAAACTCTCTGAGCCTCAATTTCTTCTTGTACAGTGGGAGCAACAACAGCCCCTTCCTCTGAGGGCTGTGTGCGGGACTAAATGCAGTGACACATATGATGCAGTAAAAGCTAGTATTGCCATCTCAAGAATCCTATGAGGTAGGTCTTCTTACTATTCCCATTTTACAGATGATGACACTGAGGCTCAGAGAGGTTATGTTACTTGCCCAACATCCCACAACTAGCAAGTGGCAATCCTTGGATTCGAACCCGGGCTGGTAGGGTGCCAAAGCCATGTTTATGAGTAGAGTTCACCAGGAAAGAACTAAAGATAATTTTTTTGGACAATAAAGGCAGGGCATTTGAAGGGACAGCTTAAATCTCTACGCTGTATCCTGCAGTATAAAGACAAGGGGACAAGGGACCCAGGTGCCACAAGGAAAAAACCTAAGGGACCTTAGCATCTCTGCCTTGTCTCCTTCCTCTCTGCTCCCTGTGTGTCTGTCACTCTGAATCAGCATTGTCTCATTTCACCTTGCCCACTTGAATGTCTGACTGGCACCTCAGTTTTGAGATAGCCAAACCCAGACTGGGGGGATTGGAACCCCCCTCCCCAGTGTGCTCCTTCCCCAGAGGCCACTGTACAGCCACCACCAAAAACTTACAAGCCGTCCTGATGCCTCTTTTTCTCATCAGCAAAACATGGCAACTTCACCGATTTTTTTTACTAAAATGTATTTGACATGTGACATTGGATAAGTTCAAGGCATACAACATGTTGATTTGATACATTTATACATTAAAAATATGATTGCCATTGTGGCCTCAGCTAACACCTCTATCAGGTCACATAATCATCCTTGCCTTTTGCGGTGGAAATAATTAAGATCTAATCTCTTAGTGAGGCGCCTGGGGGATTCAGTCGTCTAAGCCACCGACTCTTGGTTTCGGCTCAGGTCGTGATCTTGAGGTCGTGAGATCGAGCCCCACATCGGGGTCGGCACTGAGCGTGGAGCCTGTTTAAGATTCTCTTCCTCTGCCCCTCACCCACTCCCTCTCTTAAAAAGAAAAAAAGATCTAATCTCTTAGTAAGTTTGTTGTAATACGGTATAGTTGACTATAATCACTAAGCTGTGCATTAGATTTCCAGCATTTCTTTATTTACTAGTTGTGAGTTTGTACCCTGAAGCAACATCTCTCCTATTCCCCCCCACCCCCCAACCCTGGTAACCACTGTTCTACTCTCTGTTTTTACCAGTTCAGCTTTTAGGTTCGGCATTTTTAATTCCACATATAAGTGAGATCATACAGTGTTTGTCTTTCTCTGTCTGACTTATCTCGCTGAGATAGAATGCCCTCGAGGTCCATCCGTGTTGTTGCAGATGGCAGGATTTCCTTCTTTCTAATGGCTGGGTAACATTCATATAAATATATGTGTGTGTAGAGATCACATCTTCGTTAGCCATTCATCTGTGGACGGACACTTAGATGGTTTCCATGGCAACTGCACCTTTAAGTAGATGATGGGCTGCTCACTTCTCTCCATGGCTTCTACCCCATCACCTCTCAGCCGGAAGGCCGTGGGAGCCTCCTCACTGGTCTTCCCACCCCCCTACAGTCTACCCTCCGCATAACATCAAAGAGAGCTTTTGAAAACAAAACACATCTTGTCATTCCCCATGACAGAGCCTCTCCGGGTCTCTCTTTACGTTTGTAATGAAATCCAAACTCCTTTCCCTTCCAAGCCCACCTTCATCCTGTCCACGCGTGTGCTGACTCACCCTCCCGCGTTTGTGGCTTCCTGGCTCCTGTGCTCAGGCTCCTTTACCCGATGGGAGCCCACGCTTCCCATTACTTGAGCATCCAAGGCTCTCCCTTTGATTTGTAGCTGCCTGTTTTCTTCGTGTCACTGAATCTCAGGCTAGAAGTCACAACCCCTGGAAGGACGGCCCTGACCCCCCAGCTCCCTCTGAGCCATTCCCTACTCCTACCCATGCATACACCTGTCACCAACTCCTACTCTTCCTGTCTATGCTTCTCCCAACTAGAATGTAAGTATGTGAGAGGAGACACCTTGTCTATGTTCATGTTTCCTCACCACCTTGCACACAATCGGGCACACAATGGCGTCTAGCGCATAAGTGCTCAATAAATATTTATACCTCAAATACATAAATGGGTTTCTTTTCTCCCTCTTGTCCCTCCCATCTGGCTTCTCATGTCTTAAATCCATTCTTCAGAGTAAGGATAGAAGACATATAATGTCTCATGCTTAGTCATCTGTAACCAGCATGTAAAATCCTGGAACTCTTCAAACGTAATGAAGAATTCTAAATTCAAAAATGTAACATGTGGATGGCTTCTCTGAAATGTTTACCAGACTCCCAGAAATGGCGCCTTGTCTCCATGAATACAAATGAAGAAGGGTCGCTCAACAATTACCTTCAAGGAAGCCACAGCATCTGTAATCACTGTCAGATTCTCTCAGCTCAGTCTCTCATGCACACCCCTAAATTCACTTCATTAGTTTTAATTATCCGCACCATGAGTGAGCGAAGACTTTAGAGCCATTTTAGAAGCGAAATTAGCAAACTTGGAGACTGGATAACTTTCTCCAAGGTGTTTAGCTGTAATTGTTCTCCCGTTGAATAGAAACAAAAGTAGCATTAGCTTATCCATTTGCTGAATTTATATTGCATTTTGGGGAAGATGTGGTTTGATGGGTTTCTTCGTTTTTCTGGATTCATGAATATCAAGTCTCCCTAGGCTGGCTGAACTATTCCTACTTTCTCCTGTGACGTGATTCCAAGTCCGGCCACATTCTCCCCTCCCCCCGACACGCGCATGCACTCACGTGTGCGCACACACACAATAACAAAGGCAGATGTCCCACCTGACCACTCCTTACCAGCAGTAACACAGCACTGTACAAAACTACTCCTCATTTTCTGCCCGGATCTCTTTGAGACCCACTCTGCTCCCTCCATCCGCTCACCACCTGGCACGCTGCTTACGCAGAGTCAAGTCCCATTCCTCCCTCCCAAAGCCCTCACTGGCCCCTCCTCACATGTGGACCAAGTCCCCCCACGCCCCACAAGACCCTAACGGATCTGGCCCCAGCCTTCCTTTCTGACATCATCTTATATCACTCCACCTCACGCACTCTTGCCTCGTGGATTTTTCTGGAACCCCCCAGTTCCACTTCTGCCTCAGTGCCTCCATGTCTTCTGTTCTGCCAACCCAAAACACACTTGCAGCAAATATCCACAAGGCTTGCCCCCTCCCTTCACTCAAGCCTTTGCTCAAACACTGCCTCCTCTGAGAAGCCTTCCTTGATCCCTCGATCTAAAAGACCACCCTCAAAAAAAAAAAAATCACCCTCAGCCTCCTTCATCCCTTCGCCTTGATTTTTGTTCCATAACACCATCAGCTCATGACATTATGTTATCTATTTATTTGTCATTTCCCTACATTATATGTAAGAATGTGCTGGCAGGAGGAAAGGAGCTAGGTAAGTGAAACCTGGTTTTAACACCTATAGACAGAGCCTGTCCCTCTGGAGAAAATACCACTAAGAGGAGAGAAAATATTGGGGGAGAAACCACCCAAAAGAATGTTGTGAAACAGATGTGTAGGTAGGTAGGTACATGGGAAGGGAAGGGAAGGGAAGGAAAGGAAGAAGGGAGGAAGGGAGGGAGGGAGGGAGGAAGGAAGGAAGGAAGGAAGGAAGGAAGGAAGGAAGGAAGGAAGGAAGGAAGAATGAATAGGAATATATCAATAATTAATGCCAGACTCCCTGCTGAATAAATTGCATCCATTACATCAAATCTGTATCACAATAATTCAAGATACAGATTTTTGTTCCCATTTTAGATATGAAGAAACTGAGGCTCGGTTGTCCCAAGAGTGACCTCTCTGGGAAGTGACAGAGCCTGGCTCTAAGCCTGGGCTCGCTTCCTCTCAAGGACCGTTGACCAGGCGCAGGTGTGATCTACCTGACTGCATTAGCTTCACGATCTCTCCTGTCGCGAGTCTGCCCTTCCTAAGCAGAGAAAGCTGGGAGGAAAATCAAAAGCGCTTGTAAAATCATTTCAGCCACCACTGACTGCTGCGTACTCCCTAAATAGAAAGATTTTTGTCTGTGGTTGCAAATGCCAATCCACTCCAGAGTCTCTTATTTTTAGGAGAGGGGAACGCTGTAACCCATGAGAACTGAAATGTGTCTATCATTGTCATGCTCCTAAGATCACACTAATTATGGGGCTTTCGCATTTTTGGTCTTCCTGGTACTGGAGGCAAAGGAGTTGAAAAACTTCCAGAAGTTGTCGTGTGCCTTCTTGAGCAGGAAGCTTTAGACTTTATGCAAATCAATCAATCAATCAAGAGACAAGGGTGTGATGAGTGGGGTTTTGAGGTACTCCAGCGGAATACATTCCATATATATTTAAAAGTGCCTACTACACACTGGGTACTAAGAATATAGAAATGATAACACCAAGCCTCTGTTCTCAAGGAGATCAGACAGGATCCCTTGTACTAGACCCATCGGTTACACGTCACTCAAAGTAGCGATGAGGAGCAGCCCTCTGTCAACCAACCCAAGGCAAGCTGGGTCTGTGAGCCGTCTTATTGGTGGGCTTGGTGGGCCAGCATGGGCTTGAGCTGAGAGCTGAGTCCAGTCCTCCTGCTCACCTCCAAAGCATTGCATTCCACACACTGGAAAGCCTCTCCAAGCTTCAGCTTCCTTGACATAAAATGGGGTTGGAGATGGCCACCCAGTACTGTTGTAGAAAGGATAGAATGAATTATGGTGCAAAGAGCCATGCACAGTGCCTGGCCCTTTGTAGGCACTCAACATATGGTGATGACCTAAACCAGATAAGGAAGGAAGGAAGGAAGGAAGGAAGGAAGGAAGGAAGGAAGGAAGGAAGGAAGGAAGGAAGGAAGGAAAGAAGGAAAGAAGGAAAAAGGAAGGAAAAGAAAGGAAGGGAAGGGAGGGAAGAAGAAAGGAAGGAAGGAGGAAAGATGGATAGATTTCTATGTCAAGCAAGATTCAGAAAGACACAGGGAATGACTTCAAAAATGATCTGACTTGCCTACTTTGGCTCTGTGCCTACTGTGGAGGAAACTAACAATAAGCCAAGTTCAGGAAATCATTTAGCCGGAAATGGAGGGCACTGCCATGGAGGACCTCAGAATCTGCTGTCCTTTCCATTCAAGAAAGGTCCAATGTCCCTCATCAATTATCCCAACACCAGCATCTCTCTTAATCATTCTTACTCATCTAGACCCTTGGGGGATTATACCAGACTAGCACAGTATCTGTACAACTAAGATACTGCCCACAGATATCAAAATGTGAGCTTCACTTTGGCAAAGGTAACAAGAAATTTTATGAGGTCCAACTCTTCAATCTGGAAATCCTCCTTCTAGAAAATATAAGGAAATTTTCTGAAACATGGAGTTGCAAGGCTCTGGTTAAACAAATGAGGACACATTAATATGAACAGTTACGCAGCCATTAAAATGATGTTTATGAACATTTTTAATTTCACGGGGAAATACTTATTCAGCAATGACAAGCACAATAATGAAGATCCAAAATTGTATTACTTGTGTCCTCAACTATGTAGGGGAGAGAAATGCAAATATACTGCAGGAAAAAATTACTGGAGTGGCCAAAACTTGGCGTTGCGTTTAAGAATGATTTTTTTTTCTGCTTTGCAATATTTTTCATATTTTCCAAAGTTTATCCGGTGACATGATGAAGACTTCCAGCCCCCCAACTCATCCCATTCCCAGTACTGAAAATCTTCCCACTGGGTAGAATTCTGGGTTCCTGACCTTCTTCGAACTAAGGTGAGAAGGTATGCATTAGGGAAGATAGAGAAGACAGAGAGTCATGTAGGGCTTGGGAAAACTGGAATTATGTTAAGAGGTGGTCAGTCATTACCAGGGGAAAGCTTTGTCTTAAAGTTCTTTCTCAAAGCTGAGCTGGAAAGACCCTCACCTTCTCTTCTAACACAGCACCAGAAGGATCTCAGAATTTCCCCCCGTCCCCAAACGTAGCCAGGAGGAAACTTAAACTTTTGCCAAACTGACGTCTTGGCAAAAAGGTTGAAAGGAAGAACCAGGGAGATCAGGAAAATGTACAGACCACAGGCCCTGTCAGGGAGGGGAAGAGGAGGAAAGAAGACCATCCAAGAAAATGAGTCAGAAACAACATCTACTGGGGTGCCTGGGCGGCTCAGTTGGTAAACGTCTGCCTTCAGCTCAGGTCATGATCCCACGGTCCTGGGATCGAGTCTCACATCAGGCTCCTTGCTCAGCAGGGAGCCTGCTTCTCCCTCTGCCCGCCGCTCCCCTGCTTGTGCGCGCACTCTGACAAATAAATAAATAAAAGCTTAAAAAAAAAGTGAACATCCCTTTAACAATCAGAGAAGAATAAAAGACTGGAAAGGTTTATCATGGCGTGAAACTTGGCACGGCTTCCCTCTCCCCGCCTGGAGAATGGACATCTCCTCCATTTCACCCACCCTCAGCTCTATGAACAAGCATCCCTGTTGTGTTTTAAAGACACATCCAGATTAATTTGTTTGATAAATGGAAAGAGATGAGAGGCATGTCGGGTCATAGAGACAGTTGTGTTGTCGCTGTCTTTATCAATCATCCTTGCTTCTCCTGAGACAGTGCCAGGTTGATCCGTGGGGGCCTCTGATTCAGATGGCAGAGATGAGAACAAATCACCCTTTTGCCAAAGAGTTCAGTTAGACAGATTGTGGTAGTGTCTGTGGGGCCAGAAATGATGGGAGTCTTACAAATGCAACCTAAGAGCATCACAGTTCATTCCTGTGACGGTCTCACCCCAAGCGTTGGCATCTGGTAACCAAAGGGAAGTAAGAACTGAGCCATCCTACAATGCGGCTGGTGAGATGCAGGTGTCCATGGCCCAGCTAACACACCTTCCATTGACCTGTGCCCCCGGGGTCCTGCTTGCTCAGCACATTGGCTAAGAGGTTCTGCTAATGAGCATAGGATTGATGCTGACCAGTGTCTGTGGGGCCAGAAATGATGGGAGTCTTACAAATGCAACCTAAGAGCATCACAGTTCATTCCTGTGATGGTCTCACCCCAAGCGTTGGCATCTGGTAACCAAAGGGAAGTAAGAACTGAGCCATCCTACAATGTGGCTGGTGAGATGCAGGTGTCCATGGCCCAGCTAACACACCTTCCATTGACCTGTGCCCCCCGGGGTCCTGCTTGCTCAGCACATTGGCTAAGAGGTTCTGCTAATGAGCATAGGATTGATGCTGATCATTAACCGTAATGATAACCATTAACTGTGAAGTTAATGATAACTAATAGCCATTGAAAGCCCACCCTGTGCCTAAGGTGGACCCGCAGTTCTATTTAATATTTGCAAATCTTGAAATGGCCATTAGCAGTCCCATTCTGCAGGCGAAGAATTCAAGGCTGGATGGGTTAGGTGAATTTCTCAGCAGGTGGGATTTATATGCAAAGTANTATATGCGACGTTCGATCCCATTGTCCGAGCCCACCTCCCAGGCTGTCTTGACAATGGAGACGCAGATGTGACAGTGTTTGGTAAATCCCAAGGAGATGTTTTCCACATATTTGCTGTGTTTCCTAGAAGATTGTCCATCAATCTGACTCTCAGGAGAAAAAGCATTTTTAAAATACAACTTCCAAGGAAACTGTGGACTGTGGTAGAAAAACNCTTGTGTTCCCTCTCTCGCTGGCTGTCTCTATCTCTGTTGAATAAATAAATAAAATCTTTTAAAAAAAAATGTTTAAAATACAGCTTCCAAGGAAACTGTGGACTGTGGTAGAAAAAAGAAAGTTCTGGCATCAGACAAACCAGGAATTAACATCCAGGCTCAACCACTTCCTCACTGTAAATGCCAAGTAAATCTCTGAACCTCTCTGGCCTTTGGATTTCTCCAGAGCATGTGAGAGACGGCCGAAGGATTAAACAGAATAGTCTAAGAGAAGCATGTGGCTCAGCATTTGACACAACCTTTGGGATGATTTTTTTTTTTTTGATGCAAGACTGGCACAGCTGTTTCCCCACAGAACCCACAGAATGAGAGCTAAAGTCATTCCCTGCGGTCACCACTGGCAAAAATGCCAACCTCATGCGTTTCTCTCCTCTCTATCTAGGGGAGAGAATTCTCTGGAACCTTGTTACTCAGACTGAGGTCTGTGTGCTGTAGCACTGGCCTCACCAGGCTCAAGGAAATAGCATGGAGGGAAAGAGTGACCAGGGGATGTCTTCACACCTGATGGGCAGGGAAGTCCTTTCTGGGGCATTTGTAGTGAGTTCCAGTGGCCACGAAAGGCCTGCCTTTTAAACAGGTGGAGGGTCTTACAGACAAAGAGAACAGAATGTGCAAAGGCCCGTGTCAGGAACAGCTTCAAGTGTTCAAGGAACAGGAAAAAAAAAAAAACCTAGTGTCCGGATTCACGGGGAGTGAGCAGGGTTAAAGGGTGCGATATGACGGAGGCTGGGAAGAGAAGCAAGGGCAGGATCAAAGTCGTTTCTCTCAGTCCTCAGGGGGGGATTTCCAAAGTTACCAGGGTGGTCTGTCTGCCTGTCTGTGTCTGTCTGTCTGTCTCTCACGCACATACACACACACCCACTTTATACACTTGCACTGCACCTTGAAATTCTTCTTGGCACTCATTCCAATACAACCAAATAGGTATTAGAATGACTATCTGTTTAGTATCCAGCTACCTTGGCTACCTGGCTGGCCTATAAGCTCCATGGGGGCAGAAACCATATCTTGTTGTTCATCATTATGCACTTGGCTCCCAGCAAAAGGATAGACCGTGGCAGGTGCACAACTATGTTTTGGGGGAGAAAGAAAAAGACAACTCCCAGTTTACGATGCATCTCCTCAAATGGTAGGTATTAAATTATTTTAGGATTCTTCGCTACATTCCCATTGAATTGTATTTGTTTGTTGTTATTTAAAGGATTTGGGCTCCATTACCACAAAAATTTAAGAGGATTTCTTCAACATGAGTTATATGTACCTGGCTTAATGCAGCTACAATTTTTCTTACATTGTTATGACAGTGAAAACAACTCAGAGAAATCTGTGAACATTTCAAGGAAAGCATAGAAAGCTTTTCAAAGTTCTCTAGTTTAGGTAAAAGCAGGCGAGTGTTCCAGATGATTTGGGATATTTTAAATCAACTTTTTGGACATATAACTTTCATTTATAAATGTGTACACATTGTAAGTGTTTTTAATTTTTTAATTTTTAATTTTTTTTAATTCCAGTAAAATGAACACCCAGTGGTATGTTAGTTTCGGGTGTACAGCGTAGTGAGTCAACACTTCTGTACGTTCCCGGGCGCTCCTCACCGCAAGTGTTTGTGAAGTCCACAATCTGATAATTTGGACAAACACGTACACTCACGCCACAGAAGGGCAATTACAAACTAAAACCAAGAGGCTTAATTCTCCGTGTGAGAAACAGGGGAAGTGACTTCTCTCCAGTCCCTTTACGTAGAGTATAAATTTACGTTAGCAAGCTCGTAGGTTCGAGTTCTTTCTCTGACTCTGAATCATGCGTCAATCGTTTTNACATTGTAAGTGTTTTTAATTTTTTAATTTTTAATTTTTTTTAATTCCAGTAAAATGAACACCCAGTGGTATGTTAGTTTCAGGTGTACAGCGTAGTGAGTCAACACTTCTGTACGTTCCCGGGCGCTCCTCACCGCAAGTGTTTGTGAAGTCCACAATCTGATAATTTGGACAAACACGTACACTCACGCCACAGAAGGGCAATTACAAACTAAAACCAAGAGGCTTAATTCTCCGTGTGAGAAACAGGGGAAGTGACTTCTCTCCAGTCCCTTTACGTAGAGTATAAATTTACGTTAGCAAGCTCGTAGGTTCGAGTTCTTTCTCTGACTCTGAATCATGCGTCAATCGTTTTACGAAATAAGTCTCTTGCCAGGTTTAGGAAGCAGTGATGTCTTTCTCACAAACATGGGAACCACCTCTCTGAAATACACATCATCAAGGAAGACGGTGTCTCCATCTCCCCGCTTCTTGTGGGAGGGTAGGAGCCCGCCTCCAAGTCGCACATCTACCTTCTGTCATAAATGCTCAAAATAAGAAGCTCATTAGCACGCACAGATGGCCACCTCAATTCCCAGTGAGTCGCGGATGGACTGTGTGTGACACATGGTGCTGCCAGGTTCTCTGGTTCGGGTATAGTTACCATTTATCCCGAGAGCATCTAAGTCATGGGTTTTATCTGCTCAACTTTAGAACAAGGAGAGAGTTTTGTTTGTTTGCAATCTCTTCGCGGATTGCCTGTGACGTGTATTGCATTCTGGTTTAGTGCCTATTCCATGACGAAACCGTGTTCTTTCTCTCCTACTTTTGTGGAGCGGTGTTCTGGGTTGGGATGAGATTTTGATTTCAGTTGTATTTCCCCAACAGTCACTATTACCCTAATCAAGATAAGTAACATTTTCAGCACCCTGGAAAGTTGCCATGGGCTCCTTGGAAAAGAATCCCCCCAAAAAAGAGGGGAAAAGGGGGTGTGCCTGGGTGGCTCAGCCAGTTGATCATCCGACTCTTGATTTCAGCTCAGGTCGTGATCTCAGAGTTGTGAGATCGAGCCCCACATTGGGCTCTGCACTCAGCAGGGAGTCTGCTTCTCCCTCTCCCTCCCCCTCTCCCCTGTGCTCATGCTCACACTCCCTCTCAGATAAATAAATACTTTTTTAAAAAAAATGAATCCCTGTGGGCGCCTGGGTGGCTCAGTCATTAAGCATCTGCCTTCAGCTCAGGTGTGATCCCAGCATTCTGGGATCGAGCCCCACATCGGGCTCCTCTGCTGGGAGCCTGCTTCTTCCTCTCCCACTCCCCCTGCTTGTGTTCCCTCTCTCGCTCGCTGTCTCTCTCTCTGTCGAATGAATAAATAAAATCTTAAAAAAAAAAAAAATGAATCCCCAGCCCTCCACCCAGGCAACCATCAGTGTTATTTCCATCAGAATAGATTAGTCTGACCTACTCCAGAACTTATAAATGGAATCACATGGTATTTACTTTTTGATATGACGCTCCTTCTGCCCAGCACGTTTTCAAGATCCAGCCATGTCACCGCGTGTAGTTGGCTCCTTTAACTATAGAGTGCTGCTCCAGAATTTGTTTCTGCATTCACCTGTTGACAGATGTTTGGAGTTTTTTTGACAATTATAAATAAGGCCAGTATGCACATTCCTGTGCAAGTCTGTTTGCAGGCTCACATTTTCATGTCTCCTGTAAAAAGAACTAAGGACGGATTTGCTGAGTCTTATGACAGTGTGTGTCAATGTGTTAAACTCACTGACAAGTCCTTTCCAAAGTGGTTGCACCCATTTTACGTTCCCACCAGAAGTGTATGGCTGAGTTCCTGCTGTTCCACATCCTCACCAACACTTGGGATGGTCAGGCTGTTTAATGTTTGACATTCCAGTAGGTCGCCATATTGTGGTTCTAATTTGCTAATTTCCACCAAGTAAGACAGCTGGGCACCTTTTCATGTGTTCAGTGACTCTTTGTATGTCTTCTTGAGTGAAGTGTCTCTTCCAATCGTTTCCCCATTTTTTAATTGGATTTTTCACCTCGTACTGAGTTGTAAGGATTCTTTTCCTATTCTGGACACAAACCCTTTATCAGAATATGCTCTGCCAGTATTTTCTCCTCTTTTTAATGGTCAGTGTTCCTTGTGTTTATTCTTAAGAAATCTTTGCCTACCTCGAGGTCATGAAATTTTTCTCCTCTTTTCTTCTTAAAGTTGTATATTTTTAGCTTTTATATTCAGGCCCATGGTCCATTTTAAATGAAATTTTGTGTACAATGTGAGGCAGAGATTGACATTCAAAATATCCTGCTTTTCCGTCACCATTTCTTGAAAAAACATTCCCCTCACCAAGCGAGTGATGTGGGTGCCTTTGTCCAAAATTGCTTATATACGTGTGGGTTATTTTTGGACTCTATCTTTACACCAATACTGCACTGATTTGATTACTGTCATTTTATAATAAGTCTTGAAATCAAGTCGTATAATTCCTCTAATTTTACCCTTCTTTTTTTGAAAACTGTTTTGGCTATTCTAGGTCTTTTGCACTCGAAAAAGCCTGCTTGGGTTTTGACTGAAATTATGTTGAATCTATAGATACGTTTGGGGAGAACAAACATGATTTTATTAGGTGTATATTTCAGTGCAACAAATTATGCCAAAACTTAAAGCAACGATACTCATAATCCCACAGCTTTTGTGGGTCAGTAATCTGGCCGTGGTCTAGCAGCATCCTCCAGCTCAGGGTCCCTCACAAGGGCACAGTCACCTCCATGTTTGACTAAATCCATTCCCAAGCTCAGTCCGTAGTTGGAGGGATTATGGTCCTTGCAGATTGTTGGACTGAGAACCTCATCCTTGCTGGCTATTGGCTGGAGGCCACCCTCAGTTCCTGGCCATGTGGGTCTTTCCCTGGGGAAGCTTACAACATGGCAGGTGATTTCATCAAAATAAGCCAGAGACGGGGTGAGTTAGAAGAAATAGAAGGCATGGTCTTTCATAATCTCATCTCAGAGGTACCATCCTATCACCTTTGCTGTACTCTATTCATTAGAAATAAGTCCCTAAGTCCAGCCCATACTAAAGGAAAGAATTACACCAGGCATATATCTTGGATGTGGAGACCACCGGGAGCCATCTTAGAAGTCATTCACCATGGTAATGCTGAGTGTGCCAATCTACAAATAGGATCTCTGTCTCTCCTCGTCTTCTTCCTCCTCCTCCTCCTATTTCTCTTAGCAATGCTTATTAGTTGTAACACTGAAGTTTTGCATATCTTTCATTGACTTTATTCCTAAATATTTTATTGTTGGTGTTACTGAAACTAGCATTTTTATTATGAAACAATAATTGTCCATTTAACCAAAGTCACGATAAAAGATATCAAAAACAAATACATAAGATCATATAGCTGTGAGCAAAACTTTGGTTTTTTTTTTTAAATATTAAGCCTCTTTTTTTCAAGTTTTCATTTTATTTCCAGTTAGTTAACATACAATGTTATATTAGATTGACACTAGTATTTTAAATTTCATTTTCTAATTCCTTATTGTTAGCAAATAGAAGTGATTTTATATATTGACCTTGAATTCTGTGACCTCACCAAACTCACTCATTAATTCCAGAACTTTCTGTAGGATTTTCTGCTTTGATGATCATGTCATCTGAAAGAAAAAAAAAATTTTACTCATTTCTTTCACATTTCTATATCTTTCGTTTTTTTCTTTGATGCCTTATTGCACAAACTCCTCCACCCAGTAAAATATTTAACAGAAGTGGTTTTATATTCTTTCCTTGTTCCTAATATTAGAAGGGAAAGCATTTACTATTTCACCATTAAATATTATGCTAATTGTATGTCTTTCATAGATGTCCTTTAAACAAATAGATGGTGTACCTACCCTTCTGTTTAAGGTTCCTGAGATATTTTAATTATAAATGGGTTTCCAGTCTGTTATCAAGTCCATCTGGTAAATTTTCAATTTTGATTACTGCATTTTTAATTCAGAATTTCTCTTTTATTCTTTTATGTGATTTCCCCTTGTCTTTTGATATTCCATATCCGTTTACTCATGAAAACTGTATTTCCCCTTAAGACCTTGAGCATACTTAAATCGATGCTTTATATTCTCTACACAGTATCCATCGCGTAGGCCGTCTCAGTGCTGGTTTGTATTGACTACATTTTGTCTTGATTATGGTTCACATTTTCCCATTTCTGTGCATGTCTAATAATTTTATAGTGTATACTGGACATCAAAGCAGAAAACCCTAGACACTCTGGATCCTTTTCTCTCTCTCTGAGGGGTGCTGATTTTTGTTCTAGAAGGAAGAATTGCTGACTTGTCACCTTGAACACATGCAGTCTTGGTTTTATGCTCTTTTGGCATGCATCTATAAAAGCCTAAGGTGTTTCTCGAGCGCCACTAACTTAGAAGGACCCAACTTCCAAATGCGGGCTTCTCTGCAGATCTTGGGCAGGCTAGGTTTTAGTTCAGTTAGCTCACTTGTAAAGTAGACCATAGTCTGGGGGATATTCTTTATTGCTAAGGAATAAACTTTCTGGTTCTTTAGCTGGATGGGCGTGATATCAACAAGGTCTCTTCCTCTGGGTAGAGCAGAACCCCAACATCTCCTAGCACTCCTTGACCTCCAGTATTCTGTTCTGCTCTCTGCCCAGGGCATAACTCCTGGTAACTCTTGTATAGCTTGGCCCTCTGCCTGAGATGGGCCTAGGAACCCCTGCACAGATTTCTGGAGTGTTCTCTGTGCAGCTGCCTCCTCTCCCGTAGCCCCAAACTCTGATGTCTCCTCATTGGCTCAGCAGCGCCGCTCTGCTCTCTGGGAGCCCGCTCTGGACTGCAGCCAGCAGGACATGGAGCTGGACCATCACTTCCTGAGTTCATGCCTGCACTCAGGCATCCCGGACTTGGCATGCTAACACTCCAATGACTGAAAGCAGTTGATGCCTACATTTTGTTTTGTCCTATAGTGTTTACAGAAGGGGGAGGCCTGTCAGGGATGGGGACGTGGAATGATTTGTGACATTTTGATTTGGGGTGAGGCAGTCCCTTCCTTTCCAAGTTAGTTTGAGCACTGGTATTGTGGGTTGGAAGCCCCTGTTGTGCATTTCCTGGGATCTGATATGTCAGGACCTGTCCGGATGGTCAGGTTGGGGTCTATTTGCTGGGGAGACAATGTGTCCTCTGAGAAACAACTCACCCTAAGTGAACAGAGTACTAAGGCAGAGGTCCAGCGTTGGTGAGGAGAAATGAGTTTCCATCAATCAAATCTCCTTCCATCCTAGCAATGGGGAAAAATCTTGGCATCCTGGCAAGATGAAATACAATCAGACCGAATGACAACCAAAAACACCATTTGTTGATATTTTTGCAAAATGTTAGTATCATCCATAATAATAATATTTGTTTATTGCTTACTATATCCCAGACACAGTTAAAAGGACTTTCTGTGCATTCGCTCATGTAATTCATACAATAACCTAATGACAAAGGTTCTGTTGCTCTCCCAGCTTTGTAGATGAGCTTGACCAAGGTGCTAAGAAAGTCAGTAATGCCCGTGGTCAATCAACATCAACAGTAAAAATAGAATCTGTGTGCCTCTGGCCACCTTTCTATGTCCACGATCTCAGTACGGTATATACCAGGAAATTTCAAATGTATTTCTCTTTTATTTCTTTCAACTACCTAGTAATTCAAGTAATTTACAGATGAGGGAGCTGAGGCCCAGAAGGAGAAAAATTCACTTTCCCAGTTCCTTCCCCTGGTGAAAAAGCTCTGAGCTTTGAACTTGGGTTTTTCTGATCCCGATCCAATGCTCTTTTCTCTGACGTCCCCTGAGCCCAGCAGCCCCAGGGATTCAGCAGGAGGAGACATGCATCTCCGTGTATCTCCTTGCAATACCTGACAGTGATGATCTCAACTGCTGGCCTATCTTGGCAGCAGTAAAGAGACGTGGAGAAGAAGAGGCATTTGGGCTCGAATGGGCATGGAAACGGATGGCGGTCCTACAGTGGTGGCCCCACAGACAAGGAAGTATTGAAGTCAGGGAGTCTTGGGACTTGGAGTCGAGATCTATTTTTATACCATATGGGGGTGGCCCGGGGGAGAGAAAACATTGCCCATTTTATTCCACAAACTATAGAAAGCAGGCACGTTTAGTGTTGGCAGCTGCAGTCTCTCTGCGGCATGAGCCGTTCCATTCCTGTCGGTAATAGAACTGACAGGTGCACTGGTGGGCAGGACAGGAGGCGTGGGAAATTCACTGACCCCCTGTTCAAACATGGTCTGAGCATATCCCATCGTAGGAGATACAGTGTGAATCAATAGGACCATTAATGACAAAGAAGGAAGAGGAGGGGCACAGGGAAGAGGAGGGGGGGACTCCCTCGATAAACAAGCAAACCCAATATTTAAAAAATGGGAAAGTCACTTGCCTTCAGACTCAACCGCAATGCCCCCAAGTTGTGGGGCCTTTGGCAGGTTCTATCAATTTTCCGGACCTCAGTTTTATCACCTGTAAAATGGAAGAAATGATGGCTCCCAGTAACACGGTGTCTGTCAAATCACTCAGCAGCTTTAGATGTCCAGAGAAGACGTCTTTACGCAGTTAACGCCTGAGCAAGCCAGGACAGATGAGACCAGGTCAGACATATGAAAACCGCATGGAAGCCTGTCCCAGGTGGGAGGGAAACAGCAAGTGCAGAGGTCCTGGGGCAGAAAAGAGTCATGCATTCAAGGATCAGGAAGGAGAGCGTGGTTGAAGCAGAGAAAGCAGGCGGGAGGGAGGAGAAAATTAGTTCAGAGCAGGGGTCCGATCCTGTAAGGACTTGTAGGGCATGGTTAGGAATCTGGATTTCATTCCAGGTATAACAGAGTTTGTAGGGGGTTCTGAAGGGTTTTGAAGTGAGGGAGTGATATCAGCTGACTTTCCCCAGAGTAGCCATGAGGGCATCGGCTCAATAACGCTTCTTGAAGGAATTCAGCAGACGGTTGCAGAAATGGGTAGTAAGAACTCGGGGCGTGATAACTATCCTGACAGCCTGGCGTCATCCAGTGCACAGCTTACTGCTGAAAGGCTCACTTCCCTGAAGCCAGAGGACAGTTCCAGGCAGGCCAGTGGCACCAGCCCCCCAGGCGTGGGACGGCTGACTCAGGAGCCGAGCAATCCAATCCAGCTGATCTTATTAAAGCTCCCCGCCTTTGCTGATGTGCTTATGAACTTTAGTGATGAGGGAGCATCCTTGACCTGGCTTTGGGCATTTCCGGCTGCTGGGCTGCGCCCAGATTCCTGCCCTCCTAAGGAGGGGGGCTGATCTCCCCCTGCCTGTGCTCACTCGGCAGTTTTTTTCACCAAGACAGGCTGTACGATGGCCCGTTCAGTAGCTAGAAAGAGGGCACACAGAAGTAGTCTGCCCACTTCCGGAGTCCTAGACTCTTCAAGGGTCAGGGTGGGGACCCTCCTTCCCCCCATCTAACTTTGATACCAGAAAGAAACTGCTATCTGTTGAGCACCTACTATGCTTCAGGCATAGCATAAGGTGATTTCATTGCGTCTTACAAACCCTCCACCACCCTTCCAAGGAGGCATTTTTCAATGCATCTCATGGAGATTCAGAGAGGCTAAGTACATTGTCTAAGGGCACACAGCTCCTGAGTAGTTGAACCACCATTGGAGCCCAGTTTTTTTTTATACATATATTTTATTTATTTATTTGACAGACAGCAAGAGGGAACACAAGCAGGGGGAGTGGGAGAGGGAGAAGCAGGCTCTCAGCTGAGCAGGGAGCCCTGTGCGGGACTCGATCCCAGGACACTGGAATCATGACCTGAGCCAAAGGCAGACGCTTAATGACTGAGCCACCCAGGTGTCTCGGAGCCTGGTGTTGCCTCCACATACTTCTCCCCCATCCCTTAGATGAGGACAGTGAAGGCAAGAAGGGAAGCAATTGTTTTATACCAGATGCCTTCTCGTGTTTTTAAAAAGCCTGCCACAGAAAGCAGAATCTAGCATCATAATATGTCTCTGAGCTCCTCAGAGGACAGGACAAGTTGACCTTGAAGCTTCCTTCAGAGACTCTCTTTCTGGGATGGTTTCTGAAGAAATCCACAAAACAGTTTGTTTAAATACAATTGAAAACCTAAGCAAGTCAACATATCTTTAATGGCCCCATTGTGTGTCAGGATTTACAACTTGGAAAAGAGTCCTATACTATGACTCCTGAGTCCACTTCTGGCCAAGATGGAGTGACTCAGCTTGGATAGACCCTTGGGGAAGGAATCCCTAGAAAAACCAGACGAGGTATAAGAAACAATGGTTTTAGAGACAGTGGACAGCGGACAGTCAAGTCTGATGATCCCTATGGGGCCAGAAACAAACGAACAAGGTCAGCCCTATGGTTCTCACTGCCTTGAGAGAATTTCCAGGGTGCAGCTGAGGGAGGGGAAGCCAGGCAGCGCCTCACAGACTCTCTCAGTTGAAAGATGGAGTCGTGAGTTCCCAAATCCAAGATAGCCAGAGTTTGCAGGACAGGCCAGAGAGCAGAGACCTGCCCCAGAGATCTCTAGAGGGTCCCCTCGGGCACTGAGCACTTGGGTGTTGGGGAGCTCCCTCAGGCTGGGGAAGGAATCACCAGAAAAGATAAGAGAAAACAGTGCCTGGCACTCAGACAGGACTGGGAACTGTGCCCGTTGCTACCTGTCAGACTGCAAAACCTCATGATTCGTGGGGCGTTGGGTAGAATCCTACAGAAGCGTCTTGCTTCAGTATTAGTGATGCTGTGAATCTTAAATGCTAAGAGATAAATATCCCCTAGATACAATAACGTCATAAACAACTCTCCCTCCTCTTGCCATATGGATCACAATAATCAGAAAGAAATTGGGAAACCTTGTAACGTTATTGCCTGTAGAATCTTACTAAAAATTTCCCTTTTGAGGGGCGCCTGGGTGGCACAGCGGTTAAGCGTCTGCCTTCGGCTCAGGGCGTGATCCCGGCGTTCTGGGATCGAGCCCCACATCAGGCTCCTCTGCTATGAGCCTTGCTTCTTCCTCTCCCATTCCCCCTGCTTGTGTTCCCTCTCTCGCTGGCTGTCTCTTTCTCTGTCAAATAAATAAATAAATAAATAAATAAAATCTTTTAAAAAAAAAATTTCCCTTTTGAGCCAAACTTGCCCTAGAACAAAGAAGCAAATAAACAGCTTTGGAAGGTAAATGGCAAACCCAGTCACTAGGTTACATCTACAACGACTTTACCAGGGCTTCACAAAGATTCATTGCTATAGAGCAAATGACAGGATAGACTCCACATAATTTCTTTTAATAGAGTGGCTTGTTCATTTTCCCTCATGCACCCATGCGTAGGGATGAAAGTTTCTATGTTCTTAACATCTGCCGCTCTAAACAGAACATAATATTATAAATACTAACTAATCAGTATCAAAGAGATGTTTCTAACTTGATCTGACATCCTCTGGGCACCAAAGAATTGTCTGTGTGCTGGAGATGAAAAGGGAATAAAGATTTTAATAAGTCATTATTAATATTTATATTAAAGTAACAAAGCATTATTAGCTTTAAGAGGTGGACACGCCCAAATAATATTCAACTGTGGGAGTATCCATAAGTGAAAAATAGTAGAACCGGGCTTGGGATTCCTTCAGTGGACTCCGGAAGCTCACATAAGTTCTGTGCCTCTGGTCCCAGCCCACGGCACACAGCACTCTGTGGACAAAGCAGACTGATGACTGAGGAGAAATCACATGCACCTTAGCTATCAGATGTTCTCCTTCTGCTGGTTCTCTTCAGCCTAAACTCAAGCCTTTAAAGTAGTTCCTGTATCCAGACTAGCCTGGTTGATTCCGTGCCATTTAACTCTTCAAGAGATGGAGTAGCTGCCTCCCTGTTTGCTTTAAGCAGTTCCCAACTGCATGTCCTCCTGCTGTTGTTCACCACCATGGCGGGGGGAGTTACCAACATTGCCATGGTGGTCATCACACCATCGTCGTCATCATCACCAGCACCATCATCATCATCGTCGTCGTCATCACCATCAACATCACCATCCTCACCATCATCGCCATCATCACCTTCATCGTCATCACCACCATCATTGTCATCATCATCGTCACCGTCATCACCATCATCACCATCAGTACCATCATCATCGTCTTCATTATCATATCATCATCATCATATTCATTATCATATCATCGTCACCATCATCACCATCATCAACATTATCACCATCATCACCATCATCACTACCATTTTCTGAACGCTAATGATAAACCAGACTAAGAACTAAAGATGGGTTAAGTATCCTCTGTGCCTTGTTTCAAATTCTTAGGACATTCTGAATGGGCAGTTTTATCCCCAATTTACAGGTAAAGAAACTGAGACTTAAAGCAACTTGCCTAAGTTCACCTGGTAAAAATCAGAATTCAAACCCGTAGATTACAACATCACAGAAAACTCATACTTCATCGTACAAGGATTTGTTTTTCCAGCTCAGTCCCGGATTCCCAAATCCCCTGAAGGTAAACACTGGCAGAAGAATGATTGGTGCGACATTTTGCTCACTGGGATGTGGACCGTAAGCCTGGAAGTCATCAAGAGTACTGAAAAATCCCTTTGTTCCGATTCAGAAACGTTCCAGGAGTATTGGAAATATTGCTGCAGCTTTGTGTGGACGCCCATTTTTCTCCATGATAAATTTTGTGTCTCAGTGGTTTCCTCCCTAACTGGCTTTCCAATGTGCATTTCCTTTTGGGTTTCTTTTGTGGTGTGCAGATGGTAATAACATAAAGTTGCCACTCCCATTTTTGCCTTGAACTTTCATCACTATGCATCATAAATAGCGAGGGAGTGCTCACAAGGGACTCCTGCAGTGTATATAAATGGCTGTTCTTTCTGTGGCTTACCACTTGGACCTGGAGTGATTTATCTTTGCACAACTAGAAGCTGCCATGGCATTCATCATCCGAGGGGAGGCAGAGAAGCAATGGGCTGGTGTTCATTGAGCAGCTAAATGTGAAGCGCCTGGTTCGCATGGAGGTCGGGCCAAGTCTGATTGACTCATAAATGAATGGGCCACCGGATATGCCCCTGGAAACCACAGCTGCTAATGAATTACTCCAAAATGCAAGCCTCAGGAGGATTGAGACAATTTTGGAATGAGTGTTTGTGTCCTCCCGCAAGTCATATGTTGAAATCCTAACCCCCAAGGTGGGGCCTTTGGGAGGTGATGACATCATGAGGGTGGGGCCCCCATGAATAGGATTAGTGCCCTTGCAGGAGAGACCCCACGGAGCTCCCTCACCCCTTCTGCCATGTGAGGACGCAGTGAGAAGGAAGCAGGTTTTCACCAGACATGGGATCTTCCAGCACCTTGATCTTGGACTTCCAGCTTCTAGAACCATGAGAAGGAAGTGTTTATTGTGTAAGTCCCCCACTCTGTGGGTATAGCAGTTGAAACAGATTAAGACAGAAATCCAACTGTATTATTCATTTTTTAATTCTTTTTTTTTAAGGTTTTATTTATTTATTTGAGAGACAGGGAGAGAGAGAGCGCACTGAGGGAGAAGCAGACTCCTTGCTTTGCAGAGAGCCTGATGCAGGGCTCGATCCCAGGACCCTGAGATCAAGATCTGAGCCAAAGGCAGACACTTAACTGACTAAGCCCCCCAGGTGTCCCTCATTTTTCAATTCTTACCACCTTGCTCAGTGCCTGACACACATTAAAAGATCCATAAATGTTTTTCCAATATTTCATTATAAAAATTCTCAAACATAGCAAAGTTGAAAGAATTTAAAAGTCAAAAGCCATATACTCACTACCTAGATTCTACCATTAAGATGTTATTTTATTTGCTTTATCACTTAACTATCCTGTTATTCAACCATCTTACGTTCTGAGGCATTTCAAAGTAAATTGCAAATATCAGTACACTTCCCCCTAAATTCTTCAGCATACACATCATTAACTTCAATATTTGTTCTCAGGGTTTTTTTCTTTTGATGAAAATTTACATACAGCAGAGTGTCCAAATCTTAAGAGTACATTTGCTGGTTGTTATGGGCTGAACTGAGTCTCCCCCAGATTCATAGGTTGAATTATCTTAGCTCCCGGTACCTCAGATGTGACTGTATCATGGTCTTTAAAGAGGCGATTAAGGGGCACCTGGGTGTCTCAGTTGGTTAAGCGTCTGACTTTGGCTCAGGTCACGATCCCAGGGTCCTGGGATCAAGACCTGCATTGGGCTCCCTGCTCTGTGGGGAGCCTGCTTCTCCCTCTCCCTCTGCCTGATACTCCCTCTGCTTGTGCTCTCTCTCTCTCTCTGTCAAATAAATAAATTAAATATTTTTTAAAAAAGAGAGAGAGAGGTGATTTAGTTAAAATGAGGTCTTATGGATGGGCCCTGATTCAATATGATTGGTGTTCTCAAAAGAAGGGAAATTAAGACTCAGTCACCTACAGAGAGGAGACAGGGAGAAGATGGCCATCTACAAGACTGGGAGAGAGGCCTCAGAAGAAACCAACCCCGCTGACACCTTGATCTTGAACTGCCAGCCTCCATAATTACCAGACAATAATTTCCTGTAGTGCTTGGTTGGCTATGGCGGCCCCAGCAAACCGATACACTGGATTTGACAAATGCATTCGTCTGTGTCACTCAAGCTCCTATCAAAAAATAAAACATTATTATCTCCCAGAACATTCTCTCGTGCCCCTGCGCAGTCCATCCCCACCCCAGACACACTCTCAGTCTTTTTCCTCTTGGTTAGTCGTCTCTATTCTAGAACTTCGTAAAAATGGAATTACGCATATGCGGTCTTTTTGTAAGTTTCTTTCTCTCAGAATGCTGCTTTTGAGATTCACTCCTGTTTTTCCATGTGTCCGTACACTTATTCCTTTTATTGCTAAGATTAGACCAGGGCACACCTATAGCTGCAGGCATCCCTTGAAAGGCTCAAGGGAACCAAGTCACAGAAAAAGACCTAAATTTGAATCCAACTCTACTCTTCTTTAGCTGGGACACCAGGGATTAATAAGTCTTAGTTTTTTATCCATAAATTACAGATAAGAACACCTTGCGTCGTGGGTCTCTAAAACACCGAGAGCCCAGCATAGAGCAGGTGGTCAGGAAATGGGAGCCCCTCATTTCCCCCCAGGCCTGGGTCAGAAGGCACCTCGCCCGCCTGAGATCTACACCCCTCTAACTCTCATCTTGGCTCCTGACTCATCTGGGATGGAGGAAAGCCACTTACTCTTCCGTCATCCCTCTTTAGATCTTGCTACTCAAGCCTTTGACATTCCATTGAGCATTCAGGAGCCAAGACTCCTTGTATGTGTTCATGCCCCGAGCCCTGGAGAGAGAGGGGACAATATGTGGTGATGCAGAGAAAGAAGGATCTATTTAGCACCTGCTTCCATCCTGAGCTGTGAAGAAAAGATTTCACAAAGTGCCCTCCCCCACACTCCTTCCCTATCATCTTAAGATACACTTACGGCATCTCTTCTCTCTTCTATTAAAGATACAGCAAAGCCTCTTCGCATTTAACAAATGATTTCTGTGAAATGAAAATAAAAGCCCTTCATCCAGTGATCATTCCATGTTATTATTATTATTAACCACTGGTTAACTCGTGCTAATTGAGCTGCTCTGGATAAAAGGTTAACACCTCGTAATACAGAACAGCCACTAAACCGTTTAGCAATTTTCAGAACGCATTCTCTGTGCTTTGCCTAATTAAAGCACCATCAGGGAGAGGGGCTCACGCGTTGTCAGGGGTGATCTCGGGAGGGGGGAGCGGCCCACCACCTCTCACTAGCTCCCTAATTCACCATGCTCTTTGTAAATGAGTTCATAAGCCTACGCTTCTTGAAGCTGCCCAAACCTTTTACGGTGATGAATGCTTGAAGTCTCCTGGACTCAGGTTTTCACGGGACCATTAGGAAATGAGGCAGATGGAGTTCTTCCCAATTGCACTCTTGGGTAGCCCGGATAGTTTAATTTAAACTGCTGGGGAATCTACATATGTGGTAGGGTGGAAACTTCTGGAATAACAACTATGACTCTTTCTCTCGCTTGCAACCTCAGACCCATAAACTCTTCCTCACTTGCAAAGTGTAAACAGTAAGACCAACCACCGAGGGTTGTTATGAAGTTTGGAGGTGACGCATAGAAAGCATCCAACATAGCACGTAACAGGTGCTCTCAGTGGGGGTGGATCTCATAATCATAGTCACCACCAGCCCCATCACCCAGCAGTGAGTTTATGGCCTTTAACTGGCAGCCGCACTGAATCTCTGACAGTATGTAAAAGCATTCTCCTAGGGCTTCTCTACAAGAGGGGGCCAAACGCTACATTAAATGCAAGAAGGGTAGAGCTGTGTATCCTCTAAGTATCTGTGTAAGGTTGATTCCTTGGTCCTTCCACCTCCCCAAGGACTGAAAAGCATGCACAGCGACTTAAGACAAATTATACATTATTTATCTACAGGGAAGACGATGTTACCGTAACCTGTAGCACATGGAGACGTAAATAAGCCTTGTTAGGTCAGAATTCTGCCAAGGGGTTGGGGTGGGGGGGTCTTTACCTGGCTTTGTTCCCTCTGGCCGCCAGAATTATGGCTGCAATAGTCAGAGGGTTGACCCGGACCTGACATCCAGCTTCACAATACCTGTAGGAATTCTGAAACTCAGAACTTTTTAAAAACTAAAGGAAGATTTGGAGAGAATGCCTGAGACTTTTCACTGGCTTCTAAGGAAGCCTTGACTCTTGCCTTTTCTACACCTCTGAAGTCACAGTGATGGGCAATGAAGTCTGTCATCATTTTAGCCCAAGGAGGGGTTGGTCAAGTTCAGGGTCAGATTGGGTCATGTTGCCCACAGGTAAAGGATCCAAAGGGGAAAACGTTCAAAACACATGTGGGCATTGTTCCTCTTCTCTCTCTCTCCACCTACTGCCAGAGTGGTTTTGACTATAGGTTGAAATCCCAGGTACCTCAGCAGCGTGGCCATCTTGCACCAGACAGTTCTTCGTTATTAGGGGACAGGGGGTGTCCTGTGCATGGAGAGCTCTAGCGGCATCCAGCCTCCACCCACTGGATGCCACCAGCACATCCCAAGTCAGTGAGGAAGATCCCTTATGCATTCCTTCAACATTCGTTCGTTTGTGAGGCCTCCTATGTACAGGGCACCACTCAAAGCCCTAGAATCAATTGGTGGACCAGACAGAAGTCCTGCCTTCCAGAAGGTTCATCCCAGTGGGAAACACCATGGACTTTCTGAAATGTTATGCCATAAATATAAATTAACGATGGAAATGAGACGTACTAAGGATTCAGTGTTTCTTACCTTATGGCTACGTAGCTGGTCCCTCATGGTAAGACTACCTGACATTTCCATTTCTGCGCGTCTTCATCCATAAAGCAGGAGGGGGAAGGGGAGAGAGGAACAGGGTGGTCCTAACCACCACACTGACAGAAGGGCCATGGTAATAGTAAACACCTTATGTATCACTTCCTTAAACACCCAATGTAGACTCGGTTCCCTTTTGTGCAATCTCAGAGCGCCACGAACATTTCCTTAACAATGACACCTGTTGGGGCGCCTGGGTGGCAAAGCGGTTAAGCGTCTGCCTTCGGCTCAGGGCGTGATCCCGGCGTTGTGGGATCGAGCCCCACATCAGGCTCTTCTGCTGTGAGCCTGCTTCTTCCTCTCCCACTCCCCCTGCTTGTGTTCCCTCTCTCGCTGGCTGTCTCTATCTCTGTCAAATAAATAAATAAAATCTTAAAAAAAAAAACAAAACAAAACAATGACACCTGTTAGTGAAATCATTTGTTGAATGACGGTCTCCCCTGCTAAACCCTGAAGGTCAGGACACGCCTGCAATCCCAGGGCTGAGAACAGGACCTGGTACAAAGCAGGTTTTCAACATAAGTTTTTTGGGGGTTTTTTTGAGTGAACGCATGACTAAATAATCACCGTTGTTATTGCCATAAAGTCACAGGCCCTCCAGGGATCTCAGACCCCTGGTCTTAGCACCCCATGCTATGAGATTTTGTTTTATTAAAATTGCTGCTCCTGTCTTGAACCTAACTCATTTAGATTTGGCTTCCCTTCTGCCATCCCCAAACTTGTGCAGGACAGAACTTCCTTGGTGAAGGCACTTGACCCCCACAAGCTCAGTCCCAAGGTAACCAAACCTACTATATGGGGGTGACCCTGTGATTAAGGGGGAGCGCTGCTATTCTGCAACCATTATTAGCACTGTTGTAACCGTGTGGGGCAGAAGCCATCTTAGTGGTTTCTGGAAACCTGTCAGAGGAAGAACCTAGAGTGTGTCTGAGTCTGTTTTCTCATTTTTAAATTTTCCTCTGGAGCCTCCTAGATCCAGTTGCCCTGAGATGGCAGAAGGATCCTTGTAAAACATTGTCAGCCCTGAGTTGCCTCGTGACTGACAGCTCTTTGCAGATAAGGACCAGCCACCATCTGCCAGGTGGCCCCTGAGGGCTCCTGCCAAAAGAAGAGAGGCTCCAGGGAGGAGGAATTGAAAATCACTGAGTTTACACACGCATGCACGCACATGCACACGCACGTACCCACCCAGTACCCTCAGCACGGTTCAGATGGAGCTGTAAAGACCAAAATCCTCAAGGGTATTTCAGAAATGATTGCACTGGAGTAGGCCTGCTGGGTCCATGCCCCTGGAACAGAAAAGAACCGTCGCCCCATCGCGTGCTGTGTCCTTATCCATAAAGAGTTGACGGGGAGCTCATTGAAGCCCAGTCTATATTTATATGATGTGTTGCTCTTCTCGACAGGACCATCCATCCCCCCCGTGAGATCTTCCTCTCCTTCAAAGGTGACGCTTGGGCTGAGATGTCTGGCAAACGGCAGGAAGATGGGCAGAATTTCCTCCAGCCGGCCTCCCCTCTGTGCCTCAGATCCATGAGCCTGCCCCCAGTCCCTGGAGCCCCACTGAGGTATGTACTGCAAACTGTGCATCCCACACGCCGTCTTCCCTGCTGCCATGAGGACACTGGACCTCCCGGTAGGTCTCTTGGGCTCTTCAGACAGTACTGAGAACACAGCCCAGTCACCTTCCTATTTTCTGCACACGTGTACTGACCTTCAGTACTTCCTAAAACCTTGAGGTATTAGGCCCCTTCTCCAGCAAGACGCAGAGTAGGGAAAATAATACCAATTATGTACTTAGCGCTTGCAGGGTTCAAGCAGTTTTGTGAGCATGTAATGAGCGCCGCCCTTCCTGGAAATTAACAAGGGGCCTGCAAGTGATACATTTATTGTTGTTATTGTTGTTGTCATGTTACAAGCCGGGAGGCTGGGGTTCAGAGCCAGTTATTAACTTGCCCTTCCACTGCCACGCAAATGACAAAGCTTTTTTGGAGTACAAATCCATCTTGACTCCAAAACCTGAGTCCTTGAGAGTGTCAAAAATAACCAGAGCTGACACATCTAATGTTGGCACATCTAATGCTAAGCCGAGCATTTAACACACCTTTCTCACTTCCTTCCTGTATTTATCGTGGATGCTTTGTGCCGTTCTACCCATGTTAGAGATGAGGTCACCGAGGCCAGGGGCAATTAACCATTTGCCCCAAGGGATGGCTAGTGTGCTGGAAAAGCAGGGATTCCAGCCTGGGTCTTCTGAGGTCAGAATCAAAGCTCCTAACCACACACTATGGAAACCTCTACAAAGATTTGATAGAGGAACTCTGACCGCCATTGACTTGTGGTCTCAAAATGTTTCCCCATGCCCCCAAATCATGTTACTGAAAAACTACATCCAATTAAAAAAAAAAAAAGTCAAGTCAATAGCAAGAGAGGTAGAAACAATTTGATACTTGTATCCTTACGGGTGCAGTTCAAATCCTTCTCTTATTCTTAAAGCATCTGACAATATACAGTACCCTCCAATGGAGCTGTGTAGTTCCCCCAGACAGCCCCAGCTGCTGCCTTACTTCTGTCTCCCAACCATGAATGTTCAGGGTACTTGGGTTTTCCTCCAGCATCCTATTCCAGAATCCCAAGTTACTCAGGATTTATATATCAAGCAGAAAAGCAATGAATCTCTCCCTCCTCCCCTACTTATTACCCAATCACAGCTTCTAGAATCAGTTCCCAATTGAAAGAGGATACGCACACCCCAGCCCTTGTCCTGGCTGAGTGGAGGTGCTCCAGGAGTGGGGAGCCTGGCCCCTAGAATTGCAAGGGACTGAGTGAACGGCTGGGAGCACATTGCCTTTCCCCTGGGAAAGAGTGGACATAATGGGTCTGCCACCACTGGCCAGGAACGGGTGTGTGGTACCCTGTTGATCTGTGTGCGGTAGCTTTCCTAGATGGCACCCAGCGCCAGCAACTTCGGGTGTCTCTGGGGACCTTATCTCAGCTCCCCACTCAGAGCTAAGCAGCTGTACATCTGTATAATATTATTCACCAGAGGCCACTGCCGCTGAGGACGGCCAGAGCCCCTGCCCCAGTGACCGCTCAGCTGGCCACCTGGCCAGTTCCTTTCCACGCAGAGAAACTTGACTTCCACATCTGGGTTCAAGTTTGCGTCTTTCCCTTGCCATCGGTATGACCTAGGGCAAGTCACTTTCCCAGCTCCAAAACCCAGTCTCCCCATAATGAACTGGGGATTACAAATACCTTCTTCACAGGGACTTGTGAAAATTCAATGAACTAGCCCAAGTCCCTGGCACAAAGAAGATGCCGTATGCACGTTGCATCTGCCCCTCCGCTCTAGAAGGCCCAGTGCATGGAGGTGATGACATAGAGCTTGAACTCTGAGCCAGGCTTGGGGCAATCTCTTGGAAGTGGACACAGAGGCTCTAAATCCCTTTCTTTGACTCTCTGATGCAGGGACATTCTCCTTATACATTTCTGAGTGAAAGCAGGGAAACAGCTTCCTTTTTTTTTCTATATGCCTTTCAAACATGCGTCCAAAAAGACTGCCACTATAGGCAATAATGCCTTATGGCCACAACCCTCAGTCATTGTAAATCTCGATATGTAACAGCTACGAGGAAAAAAAATCAAAACAATTGCTTGATTCAGGGGACTCCAAAGGGAGCTCACGGTGCCATCAGAATGCCCTGCACTGATCCACTCATGGAGAGCTTGTCAAGGAAAAAGCCCATGAAAACACCCTGACTCTCCGCTCGCCTCTGTTCTTTATATCGGGATGTTGGAAAGATCATAGTTATCAATAAGGACACAGAACAAGCTGGAATGACGTGTGGAGAGCTGACAGCAAGATCAGGTGTATGGTGGAGTCTGGACAGTCAGTACAGGAAGACATTTCCTGGTGGACCCACACCAAAGACCACTTGGTCTCCCTGATTCCAACTGAGGCTTGAAAATCAGATCTTTTCCTCAAGGCCATGCTCCAAAGAGTTTGTAGGAGCTTTTCCAAGGTCAAGAAGTTGTAAAAATCTTGATGGACTCTTTTAAAAAAGGAAAGCATTTAAAATCTCACAGATCTGGCAGCTGCTCGGAGCAATTGAAGTCTTTCCACTGTGACCCAAGACTGGCCCCTGCAGCTGCCTCTGCGTGGGCCGTTCTGGTCCCCTTTCTTTGCCCCCCCCCCTTCCTCCTCAGCTCTTGTCCTTGCACGGAGGAGCAGGGACAGAGGTCTTTGGAGTCAGACAGACCCAGGGTCAAACTGAGGCTCCCCCACTTCCACTTGCACGTCCTTGGGTTTCTCTGAGCCTTGGACCCTCATCTGGAAACACCCAGGAGATACTCATGGTGTCTCCCTCTTGGGTTGCTGTAGGATTCAAAAAGTATGAATAAAAATATGAATTTTACAAAGCCTTAATAAATGCTGGTTTCCAAAGAACACCCCCAGCACAGTGCTCAGCACCCGTGATGGTGTTCATCACAATACTGAGCGCCCACTGGGCACGGGGCTCCATGGTAAACACTTCACAGTTACGGTCTTCTTAATCCTCATGGCAGCCTTATGATAGAAGTATTACCGGTGCACGCTTAGAGTTGGGGAAACAGAGTCCCCGACAATATCCCACGCGTCCAAGAGCTCAGCTGGAAAATGGCTGCATGGGGAATCAAGCCAAACCGTCCGACTCTGGGTCTAACTCTAAGGGACCACGATCAGATGCTCAAGCAGGTGTCCCTCTTCTCCCTTATGATTTCCTTTAATCTCCCTTCCCTCCTGGGGTCAGCTGTTGATCTAGAAGTCCTTTATGCCTGTAAAGCACTTGGGGATTTCTAAGAAATGTTCACGTAAAGTGACTTAATCCATCAGTCATCCAACGCACTTGGATTAAACCTCTCCTGTCCACTGGGGGCTGTTATAGGCACTTGGAGCCATCGGAGCCCCCACAAACTCCCATCGAGCCAGCAGAGCCAAACTTCATATCTGCATTGGACGAAATTTACATAAAAACCAAAATTCAGAGAATGCGAGTGTCTAGGTCAAAGCCACACAGCCAGCATTTGCAACCACAGAGCTGAGACTGGGATGGCCGACTCGGCATTTTTCATAAGCACACGGACAGCTTGGCAGCACCGCGTAAAAAAGGCGGGCTGCGCGCTCCTAACCATTTACCACGTGCAGGAACTGTTGTGCCTACTGTATGTACATCATTGTCCCCAAAAGGACTCCAAGAGTCATGTTCCCTTTTTATCCCCAGTTTACAGAAAAGGAAACCAGCGCGGAGAAGGGAAGTAGCTAATAGGTTACATTGTTAATAGGAAGCGGAGCCAGAATCCAAACCACATCTCGCCGACTCAAAAGCTTGTCCTTTTTAACCTCTACACCGCTCTGCCTCTCCAAAACAGTTAAATAGAAGATAAGGCCACATCTTAGTAAGTGCCAAACCAGGAAAGAGGCACTTTACCTCTTGCTTTCTTACCTGGGACGTTTTATTTCACCTCTGCAATGCTCAGTTTTATTGGAAAGTTGAAAGTGCACAAAACAGTGCCCGTGTCCGGGGGTCAATGTGAGGATTTAGGATAGGCTATGAGAGAGCGCAGGGGGCTCGGTGCCTGCTTTTTTGCACACAAGATGTGCATCCGATCTAAGAAGCCTCTTCTCTCCTTGTTCTGCCTTCCCCTTCCCTTGTTGGTGAGACCACGTAGGGGATGAAAGGAGCCCCCAGCCATGTGAATGCGGAGCCGTGCTGTCTACCTTCCTCAGCCTGCCTGCGGGAGGAATCCGAAGGCCTCCAGTAATTGTCTCGAAAGCACCGATTGAGAGAGAGTACCTTACAGGAGGCAAGAAAATGTCCTCAGCCTCGTCCTGCTGAGTCTTCCATTTGCAGAAGCTTAGAGTCAAAATAATGAGGAACTAAGCATCAGGGCCCTTCCTCTGTGAACGCCCAGCGGCCTGCCAGCCACTTCCAGAAGCCTCCACCTTCAGGGTAGAGAGGCCCTCGAAGCCAGCTGGGAGCAGCTAGGAGTCCACAGCAAGCACAGTGAAGCGAGAGGAGCACACACGGGTGCAGTGGGAAGACTCGGGACCCAAAGGGCTCAAAGTCATCACTTGGCCACTCAGCTGCTGTGTGACCTCCACATACTCTCTCCACCTCTCTGGGCCTTGACCTACTGAGTTCCCATACCGGCACTTTGTGATGGCATGAGTCTTCTGCAGTGGCACACCCTGGTGTCTTAAACGATAGAAATTTATGTTCCCACAGCTTGGAAGACAGGAAGTCCAAGATCAAGGTGCTGGTTTCTCCTGAGGCCTCTCTCCTTGGCTTGCAGGTGACCATCTTCCCGCTGTGACCTCACATGCGCCTTTCTCCGTGTGCGTGCATCCCTAGTGCCTCCTACCTCCAAATTTCCTCCTCTTAGAAGGACGCCAGTCAGCTTGGATCAGGGCCTGCCTGTATGACCTTGTTTAACCTTAATTAGCTCTGTAAAGGCCTGATCTCCACATACCGTCACAATTTGAGGTCCTGGGAGGTTCCCACATCAACATGTGAATTTGGGGGATACACATATGTGTCGTAAGAGATGGAAAGTACTGTTATTCCCCCATTTTACAGATTGAAAACTGAGTCTTGGAGATGCATAGGAATTTGCCTACAGTCACAAGGCTGGGAGTCACAGCTGGGCCTTTACCATTTGACTCTCTGGCTTGTTCTTTACATTCTTGACACTGCCCGAATATGAAGGTGAATGGAACAAACATCCTCAGTGATGTGCAAAGGGTTCTGATTTGAAGGGATGCAAAGAACATTCCTTCTCCCCCGTGATTGGACACAGAGCCTAAACTACGACTGTCAGTGCACTTATAGGGATGTCTGAGTTCACTCAATAATATCCCAGAGCAGTTACCAGAGGGCTGTCCTTGATTACTTCCATTGACGGGGAACTCATTTCCTCATAAGATAGAAGATCTTATATCTTATCCCAGAGACCCCTGAGAAACAATAGCATTTCTGTAGGAAACTCACCGACAAAGCAGGGATACATTGTCATCTATCAGGGGAGTGTGGCTCCAGCAGGATTTTACAAAATGGAGCATCAAGGCCTCCTCATGTGAGGAAAAGCAAGTGGTCAGGAGCCAGAACCTCTGGGTGTGGAACCCTGGCTTTGCCACTTGGTACGACCTTGGGAAAATCCCATGACCTTCCTAATCTCAGTTTCCTCACCTGTGGAATGGAGCCAATGCTTCACAGGATAAAGAGTGAATAAAATGACCTGACGGAGTTGAGGAGGATGGCAAAGAAGGGACAATCTCGCCTCCCCCCACCACATGCCCACCTCTCTCCCTCCCCACCTCCCTGCTCTTCTTTCCCCCTTCCCATCCAGACCTCTCCGCCACAGCACCTCTGCTCAAACCCCACGCGCACACTGCTCAGTAATCCGATCGCTTTTCTACCTCTCTCTCCGATGCTATCGGAATGCTCTGCCGCTCTGCTCGCCGAGAACCGTTTTAATCTATCAGAGGTGCCTGGGCCAAAATTTGAATTACGGAAAGTAAGCACACGCAGTGGGGATCCAGATGACAGAGATTTGAGGCAGGGTTTTATTTATCTTTTTATCATGTAACAAGGACAGACATTTGAAATAAAGCTAGGAATCATTTTTAAATTCCATCAATGGAGATGGGAAAATTGATTTAGTGTCCAATTAAAAGCCCATATGTTCAAAGTCCTACCATTGATGGGGAAGCTTTACAGATATGTATTTAATGCATAATTCATGGGAAAGTGGTATGATTTATTTATGTTTATCCATGAGGATGGGCTGAGTCGGAGCTATTTTAAACAAATAGTTTTACCGCCTTGAAAACTAAAAGAGGCTCGATTTCTATGTTCACATTGAAAGCACAACTGATGACTGAGTGTTATGTGGACTCAGCCCACCCACGTGCTGCGTGAGGAACATCCCCTCTATGATCCCGGGAAGCCCTGAGAATGCCCCTGGAAGGGTCCAGGCCCAATGGCACGGGCACTGCTGGAGCCTCTTTGCCAGGAATGCCGGGAGGAATTCCCGAGTGGGGATGACAGTCGTGCCCGAGTGGGGATGACAGTCATGTCTGGACCTCCTTGGGTAGTGGTGAGGACAAACAGGATGACATCATCGATGAGTGATGCCACCGGGCAGCTCCAGCAGCACGCCCCTCCCCCCACCGTTGCAGCATCATGGTCAAGAACACCAGACGTGTACCCGGGCTTGCGCAACTTCTGGACCCTGGACCAGTCAGTGAACTCCCCACGGTGTCAGTTTACTCATCTGTCAAATGGGGTGATGACGGTGCCCTGTCTCATACTGTATGCAGGGATTATAATAATCACGTATGTCTTAATGTGGGTTCCCCAAAGGCAGTGTGATTACCCCACTCAGCAGACAAGGCAGAGAACCCCACATCCCTGGCCCATGCCCGTGGTTCTGACATAATTACTAAGAGTGGCCCTCTCATGTGCCCTGTGTCCCTGTTCAGAGGATGAATCTCGTGTTGATCCTCGAGAGGAAAACATTGGGGTGAGATAAGTAACTTGCCCTGAATCACACAGCAGAGCCAGGGCTCACACCCGACACTCAACTCCATGCTCCCCCTTACCACCACGCTTGCCTGCCTCCCCTTCTGCAGTTACCCTCCGTGTTCTTGGGAGGGGCTCCAGCAGGGCTCCAGGCCACGTGGGTCCCATGGGAGAGGTGCGAGGCCATTCTCAGGACTGCTGGGGGTCCTGAAGGGCCGCTGCTCACAAGCCACATGGCCGGGCTGGGTCTTGTCCACGTTGAGCTCAGCATTCATCACCATTCAATTATGAATGTCCAAATCAAGCCTGAGACAGGACCTGGGTGCAAATCCTTTATGAGGGGGGCGAGAGGAAGCTGTGGGAGGGCAGCTAGGAAGAGGTGGGGTGGGGAGAAAACTGGCATGGAGTGCATTCGAGCAGGACCTGTGATGGGCAACGGGCTCCCACTCGCTGGAAACCATCGGAAAAACACATCGGAATGATCCCACGAAGCAGTAAGGAAGCTGGCTGCTTACCCGCCAACCCTCATCCCTCACTCACTGCGGATTGCGCCTGCGTCTTTACTCTCTTGCGTGCTTCCCTGGCCAAGGATACCCAGCAGGCAGCCCAGGAGCACCTCTCGGTGTCAGAGGAAGCCATCAGCATGCATGGGAACTGGGACCCAGGCCAAGGCCGCTGGCCTGTGCAACAGGAGGTCACATGCTAGCACGTGTGGCACTAGCTGTCCCAGTTCCCGGAGAAGGACCTGTGACCGGCGCCGCTCCCTGAGTGTTCCCTGCGCCAGGATCCATCCCACGCGACGCAGGAAGAGAGTGGTCTGAGAGGCACGGAAGAGAGAAGAGTTCTGGAAGGACGAGGTGGGGCTTTGGAGCTGGTCCTGAGGGCAGCAGGAGGCAACTGATGGGTTCTAAATCCGGAACGGGCACCATCTGATTAGCGCTTACAAACCTTCAGCCTGGCCGCTCCACAGGATATCACCCACGTGGGCCCGGAAGCGTGTTCACAGTGCAGACAGCAGGGGCTTCGTGGCCAGGGAGAAGTATTTCTAAAGCAGAACTTCAAGCAGGGGCAGATTTGCCTAACTAACCCCTCCGGGACACGGGCAAGGTCTGGAGGTATTTTTGATCGACGCAGGTCTACCGGGGATTGCTACTGGCATCTAGTGGGTAGAGGCCAGGAATGCTGCTACATGTCCTACAAGACACAGGGCAGCCCTCACAGCACAGAACGCTCTGCCCCAGATGTCTCTGAGTGCTGAGCATGAGATGTCCTGTTGTATGGGATTCTGCCGGAGAGCGGGATCTGGCGATGTGGCCCCCTGGCTAAGGGGCCGGAGACACAGCGGCAAGACAGGATACCAGGCAAGGTCCCACAGGAGAAGGAAGGAGGTGAGCATGGGGTGGAGGTGAGCAGGGGGCCCAGAGTCCTGGGAAGAACAGCAGCTGCTGGCCACGACGGGAGTGAAGGACGCAGGCTGGATGGGTAACAGCACAGGGCAGGACGTGAATGACCCCGCCTTGCTCTCAGTCCAGGAAAAGGCAGAGAGATTTCATCTGTTTCCTTCGGAGCGACTGCCTGGACCAGGGTCAAGGCTACCAGGCTGGAGACATGGTCCATCAGCGATGCCTGGTCGCCCACTGTGCATTCCTGCACAAAGTTTGTTTTTCTTTCTTTGGGCAGAGGAGAGGGGTAAGAGAGGGGACAGGGGTGATGACTTCACTGCTTTATTACCAACAGGCTGCCCGAAGCACATGCACTGGGAAAAGGAGCTTGGGAGCGGGGCTGCACAGACGTGGAGCTTTCCATAATATGAACATCCCAGAGACTCCCACCCCCTTAGACGCCAGTGCAAAGGACAGAAATGGGAGGCAGCCGTGGGCCCAGACGAGGCAGCATGAAATGGTACGTCTGCATCTCCGTGTCTGTGCCCCATGAGTGCAGTGCTGACCTGGCTCAAGTGTGCCATCACACGGAAAGGCCACCTTGCTCCAGGTCTGGGAGAAACTCTACACATCCGGGACCACACCCGCCCCACCGCACCCCTGTCCCCGTCTTCTCTCCCCTGTAAACTGCCCGCTGTGTCTTCCCTCCTTCCAACACCACAACCTCCCCCTCCCGCTCACCCCAGCACCAGCCTGTTTCCCACACACGCCCTCAGCTCTCCTGGGAAGGAATCCTCTCTGCTTCCTCCTATCTAACATCAGATGAATACGTTTGGGAAGATGGTCTGTTTGATCCCACATAAGAAACCATTTCCACTCGCTCTTTAAGTTCAAAGAGTATGAGCGAGAGAGGAGGACAGTTTTTTAATTGCTTGCAGGCTGATGCTGAATTCCTGAAGGGGTGGTCTACAGACCACCTGTCTCCCCAGACCCCAGTTTCGCCAGGGTGGTGCTCTGAAGGATTTGTCTCTGACCTCTGGGAATGTCCATGCCCCCTGCCTTTCCAGATCTCTTGCAGGTTAAGGATTTCCTGACACCATTCTGACATCATTCATTCATTCCTTAAAAAAAAAAAAAAACCTTTTACAGAACACCTGCTCCATCAGGTCCCCTGTGGGGTGCTGGGCCTTTGAGATCAATCAAGTCCGTCCCTCCTCAAAGAACCCACAGATGGGTGTGGCAACTTGGGAAGTTAAGAGAGACCCCAGAGGCTGTGGGGGTCTGGGAGGAGGTCTCCCCCGGGCCCAGGATGACCAGGGCTTATCTAAGTGAGAAGTAGGGAGGAGGAGGGAAGCTGGCCAGGCAAGGGGATGTCTGAAGGCCCTGGCACATGGAAGAACATGGCACGCTCTGCCTCTCCATTACTAGAGAACACTTACACACGGGAGACCCCAGAATACACACAACCCCCCAGCCCCCCGGGCCGAGGGGTGAGGGAAGTAAAGCAGCAGGCCATAAATACTTGGACAGTCATTATCTCCATACTTGGCTACACGCTTAGCTTCCCAGGCCTTCCAGTACCTTCCAGGGAAGACTTCATTCATTCATTCATTCATTTGTTCACTCATTCGTTCGTTGATTCATTTGTTCATCTAATAGGTAAACATTCACTGAGCTTCTCCTATATGCCAAGCCCCGTGATCATTCTAGGGTTAAAATGACAAACTAAACCCGCAAGGTATGTCCTCCTAGAGCTCACAGTCAGCCCTCACATCCCCATGGATGACAAGCCTGTCCTCTAGGCCAGGCCCCTGGGAGCTCCAGGGGGAGGGGACAAGGCAGCAGCTTTGAGGACAACCTCCTAGTGGCTTTGATGGACTTCTTTGTGTCTCCTGAAGCTCCAGCAGCCTGTGTTGCTGACCCAGCACTTTTTCCAGGGAGGATCACAGGCTGCCCCAATAGGCCAAGAGCGAGGGACAAAGCCTGCCGCAGGGGCCTCAAGGTGTCCTTCCTAAATTCAAAGCATTCAGCTCACAGCCCTCCTCCAGGGTTCTGGGAATTCACACTGGAAATCATCTGCCACGTCCCCGCCAGCACAGGCCTAGCAAGCCTGCAGAGCAAAACTGTCGCAAGGAAAACCAAACAGCACATTCTGGTTGGTTGCAGGAGTGTTCTTGTCTCCAGAGAAGCATAAACCAAGGCTGGTTCAAATGCAAAACGGCTCTGCTTCCTTCTGGCTTTCTCCTTCAAAGGCAAGCCGGTTTGTTTGCAGACTCAAGGCTTTTTCAGGATGCAAATCTACTGTCAGCTCCTGGGTGATTAGAGGCTTTGCAAAGGCCAGTGAACTCTCCCAGGATGATTATTTCCTCTGAATCTCCCAGACCTCGGGGCTGCTTGGAATTCACCTTTATCCATTAGCATCTTCACAAACACTCTTGATACCGGAATAATCATCATAATCATAGCAATATCGTCAACCACCGTTAATTGAGCCACTAGTATGTGCGTGCTCTCTGACAATCATGTGGAGGTCTTCAATGCATGTGACCCTCCCACTGAGCCCTTGAGGTTGGTACTTGTAGGGGATGCTGTGCTGTACCCCCATGTCTCTCCTTCAGGGCCCAGGGCCCTCATTGCTCCTGCGCCCAGAAGTATTGCCAGCTGACAACTCTCGGCCAAAGTCTTCGTCAGGAATTACACTTCCCCCCCCTCCCCGTGGAAGGGACCAGGCTCCCCAAGGTCACACATTTCCCCCCTGGGGGCTGGGGGGAGCACCTGAACCCAGTGCCTGACCCCACCCTTCTGCCTCCAAGAGGGACAACTCTGCAGAGCATCCCAGATCCAGGTAGCTGGTGACACTGTGACAGGACAAGGTCTCTGTCACAACCAACTAATGATGGTTCAGCTCCTCCCTCTGCCCCATCAACTTCCGTTATGCCTCCGTAAGTGTAGACTTCTAGAACTTTCCCCAACAAACCTGTACGCAGATCCCCACCTCAGAGTCTTTCCCAGGGAACCTGATCCTCCACAGCAGATTTTGTCACATCTGTTCTGCACAACAAAATGAAACAGAAGCCCAGAGAGGTGGTGTGATTGGCCCAAGGCCACACAGCCAGAAAGTGCAGGGGGTAGGCGGAGGTGCTAGACTCCGACTTCAGAGCCCCTTCAAAGGAGTCCATCCTCTCACAGGATATATCCCTTTCCCTCTTTATTCCAGGAAATGCTGGTTCAGAGACCCCTGTGCCCCTCCAGTGAATCACTTACTGCAACCCTTTTCCTAGAGCTTCTGGGAAGAGCTGCCAGCACAGGACAGGGCTGCCCTTTCTAACTCTCCCGGTGTCAGGTTATCAAGACAGAAGCTTGGCAGGCAGAAGATAATGTCAAAATCCGTTGGAAAATGCTCTGCAACCCTCAGGGGCAAAATGGTCACAGAAATTTATTTTTTTCCAAGTCAAACAGAATCAGACTCTGAGCTCCTGTTTGCTGAGGTACTGAGAAATGAAGTTCCTAGGTGTTCTGCCGTCTCTCCTCCGTGCGAAATTCTCCCCCACTACCTGGTGCCTGGAAAACGGGAGGGGCAGGGACCTGCCACACACATGGGGCTCGGATTCTGCGTCCCATTTTCTGCTTTAAGACCCCTGCTGAACCCCATTCTCTGCAATGTCTGGATGCTGACGCCCAGATGGGCTTCCAGGAGCAACGGCCAGGGGTGTCCTCATCATGGACCACGAGCCCAGCCACACAGCCTCTCACCACTGCTCTCAGTGTTCACCTTTGCACAGACATCCTGGGAGGATCACTGGTCTTCACTGATAGGGTTTTGGAGTACAGGTGAGGTAAGGTGGGTGAGATTCCAAAAAGAATTCTTGAGACGTCTTTGGTGCCCAATGGTGGTTTATTAAAGCACAGGGACGGACCGTGGGCAGGAAGAGCTGCTGCCCCGGGGTTGTGAGGGGTGGCTGATTATATACTACGGGCTTGGGGGAGGTAAGGAAAAGGGAGGTTGAGGAAGGTTTTTCATATGTTAAAGACTCACAGGATATTGGAGGCCTTGCTGTCGTCAGGTCAAGGTTGCTGACCCCTCTAGGAAGGCATTAACATAAGATGTTGGGAGCTTCCTGGAAGAACGTTACACTCTGCCAGCTTCAAGTATCTGTCCAGGGCTGCAGGTTACAAGGACGTTTAATTGTATCTACATTTCTTTCTGGAAGCTAGGTTATCGATAGGAATGCTTTGTTCTTGTAAATTGCTAAGACGTGTAAACTGAGGGAGACTCCTGTCTTGCAGGATTGTGGTCTCTCTAGGTTACCTATTTGTTTTTCCTTTCCTTCGCTTTGGGGCAGCCTGGAGTGCGTGAGGAATGTCACATATATCCATCCCATGGGGAGGTTGTGGGGTGTCAGCTTCTGCTCTGTCTTCAGCTTGCCTTCTGTTCCCTCATCATTCAGCACCTATGAAATTCCCCCAAAGCTGCCCCCTCACCCAGCCAGAGGCCCCACACCTGTGCCCAGCCCTGGAGCCCCTTTCCATCTCTTCCAATTCTGCAGACTCTCTTTCTCAGCAAGCCCACCCCTGACACCTCAGAAGGAGACAGAAGTAGAAAACAAAGTCTTACCAGCTCCTCCCAGGAATTCCCAGGCTTCCGGAGGAAGCCCCATGTTCCATCATTCAAAGGCTTGGTGGCGTCGTAGTGTCCTGGGGCCGCTGTCACAGATGACCACGAATCTAGTGGCTTAAAACACCGCAAATGTATTATCTTACCGTTCCGGCGGTCAGAAGTCTGAAACGAGGCCCACCGGGCGAAAGTCAAGGAGTTGACAGAGCTGTGCCCCTTTTGGAAGCTCTGAACGGATCTGTTTCTCTGCTTTTTCCAGCAGCTAGAGGTGCCTGCCTTCCCACCGCTGACCTCCCCACCTAGACCCCCGGGGGCCAGGAGCCGCTTGAATGTCCCTCAGCAGCTCCGTGGTGGCACCTGGTGTGTGCTCTTCGTCCTGCGCTTGTGGTCATTACAGCAGCAAACGTTCAGAGGCGACCTTGACCCCTTAGACCTGCGGCGTCCAGTCCTGGAGCCCCAGGCCACCTGTGGCTCTGAAGCCCTGGAAACGTGGCTCTTCCGAACTGAGATGCGCTTCGGGTGTCAATTACACACTGGATTTTGAGGATTTAGTCCTAATAGAAATGAAAGACCATAAAAAGACGTGAGGGAACCTTAAATGTGCATCACTAAGGGGAAGAAGCCAGTCTGAAAAGACTCCATACTGATTGCAGCCATATCACATTCTCGAAAAGGCAGAACTTTGGAAAGAGTAAAATATTCTTTTATGTGGTTGCCAGGGGCTAGGGGAGGGGCAAATGGATTTTCGGGGCACTGAAACTACTCTCTATGGTCCCGCGATGCTGGAGACGTGTCATCATACACCTGCCTGATAAACAGCAGCCCCTAGAACGCACAACACCAAGAATGAACCTAAAATAAATTATGAGCTTGGGTGACTGTGATGTGCATCCATCATAACAAAGGTGCATCCATTATAACAAAGGTCCCACCTGGTGGGGGATGTCGATAGTGGGGGAGGCTGGGCCTGTGTGGGGTCAGGGGGTGGGTGGGGAATTTCTGTACCTTCCCCTCAATAATGCTGTGAACCCAGAACTACTCAAAAATATAATGTCTGTTTTTTTTTTAAGATATATTGATTTATTTGGGAGAGAGCACGTGCACGAGTGGGTGGAGGGGCAGAGGGAGAGAACCTTCAAGCAGACTTCCCACTGAGCACAGACCCTGACGCAGGGCTCGATCTCACAATCCATGAGATCATGAGCTGAGCGGAAACCGAGACTTGGATGCTTAACCGACTGCACTACCCAGACGCCCAAAAAATAATGTCTATTTTTAAAATGCTATAAAAAGAGAATGAAAGATAATGTTTTTATGTCAGTTCCATGCGGCGATGATAATATTTTGGATATATTAAGCTGAATAAAACACATTACTTAAATTTTTATGTCGTCTGTTTCTTTTTACTTTTTTCATGGGTCTAAGAATTTCCAGTTATATAAAATTAGGTAATTCTATAATTATGTAAAATTATATTTGTGGTTCACTTTATATTTCCGTTTGACGGTGCTGGTCTGATCGATTGGTTTCTACCGAGCTGTCTTCCTCCATCGGCCCTCGGAAGTGCTGGCTGCTTCGCTCCTCTGTAACCCGGAGCCAGTCACCGTCCCCGGTACGGAGCAGACACTTTAGTCGATGTTTGCTGGATGGATGGGAGACCAGCCATACAGGTGAGCACTTGACCAGGCTGGGAACAGCTCTCAGGGGCTACACCTGCCACCCTCTCTTGTCTGAACCCTCTGCCCTCCTCTCATGCCCTCTCTGTGAAATCAACATGCTGTATACCAGGGGGGATATTTTGGCAACGTCCTCAGAATCCATCCTGGAAACGTGTCCCGTGTCGCTTAGCCCAAGGAACTCCGTGGGGACACTGCAGACGTCCCAGCACCTGCAGCAAAGCAGCTCCCAAAATGTAGTCCCTTCATGCTCAATTTTCATTGATGGTCCTTCTCACTCTTCTGACGTTTTAGAACGGTAATCATGCAGGAATTCATATCCCCACTTATAGGCGGAAGGCCGGGAAGAGAAATGTCACGGAGCTCGCTGAAAGGTCACAGAGGATATTTGCTTACCCGGATCCCATTCCCAAGCCAAAAGTGCAAGCAGTCAGACATCTCCGCTCAAGCAGAGAGAAGGTGGAGTGTAGTCAAGCCAAGGTTTGTTTTGCTTTATTATATTTTGCTTTATTTCCTCTTTGTGATTATAAGTAATACATCATCGTTACAGGAAGTTGGAAAGGCGATGAAGGATGTAAAGAAGCCAGACAACATAGACCTTTCAATCCCGCCATTCAGCCACAGTCAAATAACAGCCGGGTTCCTTCCAGGCTTTGTTCTGAGGGCCCTTTACATAATGTAGAGTGTTTGTCACAATTCCTCCAGCCTACTTTTTTCATTTAATATTATAGCTAAGTATTTACAGTGTCATTTCAGGTTCCTCATGGGACGAGTTAAATGCCATATGCCACACAATAGGGCCTTGCTCTGCCTTGTTATGGATAAATCTTTGCTCCGTCTTATGCTGTTTCCAGAATAGAGACCAAGAATTAGAGTTACTGAGTCCAAGGGCAGGAATATATGTGAAGCCCTTGATCCACCCAGCAAGACTTGTAAGGGAAGAAAGGGCCTTACCGACATCGGCCCAGGGGTCACGTTTCCGTTCTCTAATCTCATCCCCAGGGCTGGCCAGGGACCCTGAGAAAATGAGTAAGAACCCACTAATTTTGCCTTTTCACAGACCACGCAAAGATCTCCTGAATCACTGGGCTCAGACCAGACCTCCCCCAGAAAGCAGTGTGGAGGGAATGTCCACTCACCCTCACACTGGCCTGGGGAATTTGCGAGAGAAGATAGAACTTCCTTTTGTTGCAGGAAATGGGGCCAAAACTAAATTCACACCACCTACTGGAGAACAGAATTTTTTGGTTCGTGTGGCTTGAGAAGGATACTTTGGAAAGAATTGAATGCAGAGCCACAGGGATGCAGCCCCCGGGCAGTGGGACTGGTGACCAGCCTGGACTTAAATTGCCAGAACCTCCCTCTCCCGCCCCCCCCCACCCGCATCAATTTATCACTTTCCTCTTCTCTCCTTAACTTCATTACCTTCCACTATGGACAGGTCTTCTCTACGTGCTGGGGAAAAAGCTAACTGCCAGCATCCACAATTTACATCCCCCTTTATATTTCCAGCCAAAAGCAAGACCGTCTTTCCTCCAGCATCAATTCCAGGGAAGACTGCTCATTGGCTCTGCTAAGGTCACATGCTCACCCACTGAGCCAATTACTGATGCCTGAGCAATAGAGCCCAGTGATTGGTCAGACCTGAGGCATACTCCACTCTTATTGGCCAAATATGTTATCAGATGAAATCTGTTGAATAGTCTTTTTTCAACCGCAGCTACGTCAATGAAACATGCCCGTTTGTACCCACAGCCTCCAAGCACGTCGGGTTATGAAAGCAAGTGCATGGACATTTGATGAGAGCTGTCAAAGCTAGAAGCTACTCCTCAAGGTAAATTTGAATTTCACTTTTAAAAACGGAAGGATGACAGAAACACAACTGATAGGCCACCCACCTTTGATTGATTCCAAACAGATACCACGTAATTATGCTGTTTACCTCGAGATCGCACATGCCAGACGACAAATGTTTCTCTGCAATTATCTGATTTTGTGTTGCCTGATTTAGATGTTCAAGTTGCCAGGAAAGAGCACTTATCCATAAATATAAAATTACCTATGTATGTTATCCGGTTATAAGACAATCAGTAAACAGGGTATTTAAGAAAAGCGTACAGTGATTAGGAAGACGTGCTGTCTGGGGGCATGTTACCTAAGCAGGTAATGATGTAGCTGAACACAGGTTTCTATTTAAATGTCATTCATCTGCCGATAGGAAGATAGTCTGCAGCTTTTAATTAAGACACGGAATTTCTCAGCTTTCCTGTGCATTAGGTAGAAGGTGATTTTAGTTCTTTCTCTTTTACAGTGGGGTGAACTGAGGCTTATTTCACCGGCACAGAACCTGGAAAGAAGGGTTACGAAATCTTCAACAGAATTTTCCACATCCTTTATATCCGCTTTCTATGTAAAATGCAATAACTGTCCTAAGCATAAAAATTTACTTAGAGTTGACCTCCGAACTGAGGCGGAACAGTGGAGCAGACAGAAACGTATGTGTGTTGAGTGCCTACTACGTGCTAGGTATGGTGCAAAGCACTTCCCACATTTCCTCTCCTTATGGCCCCTGTGCCTTTTATGGAGGCTGAAACCCAGGCTCCGAGGGCTGACTTTGTATGCCCAAGGTCACACAGCTCAGGAGGGGCAGAGCTGGAATTTGCTGTCGAGCCCGTTGGTCTCTGTGGACCACATTCTAGCTGCCACCACGTGGGCTTGTGGGCTGGCAGCTGAAAGGGATGGAAGCCAAAGTTGTCTTCTGTCAGGTTCCATGATGCCAATTTTTGAGGCTCTACTCATAAATGGCACAAAAATAGCATCTGGTGAATCAGGGCCCATGGGAACCAAGTTCTGCTGGGTAGTTCTGTCATCTGTTGGATTTTGCAAGACAAAACCTGTAGGAGCTATCTCATTTGCTACAGAAATTATGCCTTCCCTTGAGGATGGCAGGCAGCAGAGCTCAGCACACGGGCCAGAGTCCGCAGAGTACAGATTTTGAACTCAAATCACCCAGACTCCACTATTCCCCAGCTACGGCTATAGCTGGGGATGTGGGCAATAATTTCTCCTCTCTGAGCCCCAAAACTCTCACCTATAAAATGAAGTCAAATATGTTATTCACCTCACATTACTTCTCTGAAATTACTACCTGAATTTTATTTTTGTATTTTGTATACTTGGACCGGAGCACATAAAGTGGATGTTTTTGCCGTCTTCATACCTGGTTAGTTCGAAATGTCTGAAATGGATTAATTCACCCATTCAACAAATATTTATAGGGTGCCAGCAGTGTGCTAGACATTGTGCTAAGCTTATATACCAGTGGACAAACAGATGCAGTCCTGCCTTCCTGGAGCTTACGATCTACCTGGCAAGAGAGATCCAAGGTTAGAGGTTTTTGGCTTTAACTGATATTCGTTAAAGTCCCACGCTGTCTTAAACCACAAGTGCATTTGTGGCTTCCAAAATAAGAAGTCCATAAGCAGGAGGCCTAGGTTTGGTTAAGCAGTTCGGTGAATCATGAGGGTCCCTGGATCTTCCTGACTTCTGTTATTCTCAATGTGAGAATGAGCTCTTGTCTCATGGTCACAAGATGGCTGCCCCAACTCCAAATATCCCATCTCCACATGACAGCTTTCCGAAAGGAAGGAATCTTTCTTTTATGAAGGAGAAAAATCTTTGCCAGAATCTCCTAGTAGACCTCTCCTTGGATATCACGGGCCAGAACTGAGTCACATGCCCGCCACGAAGCCAATCCCAGGCAAAGGGAAAGGAAATTTCCACAAATAATTTGAACGAATTGAGGCTCATCTCCTGAGGCTGAACACATTCCCTCTTCCTTTAACAATAACGACAAAGATGAGGGAATGTTTGTTGGGCAAAATGCCCAGCAATACCTGCCACAAGGGGCAGGTGAACTGTGTCAGATGCTGGGTTGAGTGTGAAGCAACCACTCGGAGATGTTGAGAAACAGGCCGGCCAAGGCCCAAGTGCCCAGTGAGGAAAGGAGCCCATAGCTCCTTACATAGCTGGTAACGGAGCAGAGGTAACCAGACAGAAGCAAGAAATAACACACAGAGTCTCAAACTCGAATACCTACAAATGCCAGGTTGGTAATAAGAATTGTAATAACCAGTTACTGCCACTGGGAATTCTGGCCAAGGGCTGTTGGAGCTGCTGAATTTTCAAAAGAAGTCAGAAATCTAGATTTCTAAAGGAAATCTCACAACGTTAAGTGTCGGGAACCTCACATAGGCTCGCAGCTGGCAGAGGCTTTACATCTCGCCAGGGGCCTCTCCAAGTCACCGAAGACTGAACCCAGTGGATTTCAACACTGCCTGCACATTGCAACCCATAACCCTTGCCTTGACCCACGCTAATTAAATCAAAACCCTGGCGGGTGGGGCCCGGGCATCTGCATTGGCCAAAACCTCCCCAGATTAAGAGCCAGGCTACAGACGCAAGAGAATGATCCAGTAATGAAGCTGAAGTCCATGCATAACACCGAGGTTTACAGGGCAGCCACGGAATTTCAGCTCACCAAGTGCAGCCACGGAATTTCAGCTCAGCCTCTGACGGCACCAACCAGTTAACCTCTCTAGACTTAGTTCTACCATCTGTAAAATGGGGTTGGTAATAAATAATAGCTACCTGGCCAGATTAAACGAGATGGTGAATGGGAATGTCTTGACTGGGGTAAAAGCTATTATTAATCGCTTGTCTTCTTATTCTCTGCGTGGGGGAATCATCTACCAGGTTACACCAGTCCTGGCTCCACATGGCTTGGGCATGCGTTGCAGGTTGTGTGAACGTCTGTGTGAGTGCATTATTGGTCTTTTATCCCTGCCTTCCTCCCTGACCCTGCTCAACAAAAATTCCATCCAGTCCTGTCACAGGAAGAGGTCGTCTAGCTTGGAGGACACTCGTGATTCATTGTGGCTCCTGAGATATTGGGCAGAATTAGGAATGCCTTTGCCCCTCCATTGGAAACTCTTTCTAGAATGCAGTCACGCTGTCCTTAACGTGAAAAGTGAAGAAAACCGCAGCTCAGTTATTTTGTGTCACAACTACTGTCTAGAAGACTGAGTGGCTTTGTCACCTCTGAGCAGAAGGAGGAGGAGCCAGCATCCCGTGGCGGCTGGAGCTGACGTTCTTAGCCAGCAAGGTCTCCCAAAGCATGTGCGGCGCGACGCGTGTGAGGAGAATGCCATCACTCACGGCCTGGTGAGGGGACGTTCAATAAGAAACTTACGATTGTGGAATAAAAAGAGGAAAAGAAAAAAAAAATAGCTTTCTGCACTCCCTGCTGCCTCCTGATGTCACCTCTCTGACGACTCTGTCAATTAAGGGAAAAGTCAGAATCGGAAGTTGACGTTCCAGAATCCCCACAGCCTGGAGGCAGAAGGTTCCTCTCCCAGAGGAGGCCATCGCGTGGTAAGAGGCAAACAGCAGATTGGCCTGGGAGACACACAGCCTTGGATTTCAGTCTCAGCTCATCCGTGGACCACACAAACCACCGCATCTCTCGAGACTCAGACTCCCTTCTGTAACGTGGACATAGTAATAAATCATTGGATTTATTGGATCCAATGAGGTGACGAACGTAAAGGCCTTGACTAATATTAATCGCTCATTTGTTCGTTCGTTCAGTGAATAAAGATTGAAGGCTGACTCCGCGTTCAGCATTCTTCCAGAAGCGGGGGCTTGCAGCCGCGAACAAAACACAGTGGAGGGAAGAGGAGCCCTCATGCGCTGCTGGCAGAAATGTAAATTGGTGCCTCCACTGTGTGAGGCGGTGCAGAGGGCCTTCCAGAAATTCACAATACAAATACCATATGATCCAGGAAGTTCCACTATTGGGTGTTTTATTCAAAATGGATGAAAATACTAATTTGGAAAAGTATGTGCTCCCCGATGTTAATTGCAGCATTATTTACGATAGCCGAGATACCGAAGCCGCCGTCAGAGCAGATGACGCAGGAGATGGGTAAGCGTCTGCCTTCGGCTCAGGGCGTGATCCCAGCATTCTGGGATCGAGCCCCACATCAGGCTCCTCCGCTAGGAGCCTGCTTCTTCCTCTCCCACTCCCCCTGCTTGTGTTCCCTCTCTCACTGGCTGTCTCTATCTCTGTCAAATAAATAAATAAAATCTTTAAAACAAAACAAAACAAAAACAATCAGGTTATTTTTCTAGCTTCATCATGAACTTCCTGAAAACCAACAGTCATACACTAGCCTTTAAAAAATGAACATTCACCAACAGACCAGCCTCCCTCTGAACCTAACACTTGGGCTTTGCCTGAGCGCTGGGTTCTGGGTGGGAGAATTGGATGGTCTTCTGCGAGTGTTAATTTCCCTAGACCTGCCCACAGAGAATTCCAAGTTCTCTGCTATTCCAGCCACACCTCCATTCTGATTTCTAACCTGATGAAATGACTGTGAATGAAAGGAGAAGAAGGAGCTCATCGGAAGGCAGCAGGGATCCAAACGCTGCCAACGTCTAATTGCAAGATCCTTAGGTCAAGTCACTCAAGTTCATGCCTCTGTCTCCTCGTCGGTAAAAATGGAACAAGGGTGTAATCCCTCATCTTACAGAAGGGAGCCAGCTTCCAAGATGGCCCCACTGCTTCTCGTGGGCTTGGGGAACCCCCTCCCACCCTGGATAGGCTGGCCTGTGTAACCAAAAGGATATGGCCGAGATGACAAGTGTGGCTCCCAGGGCTGGGGCACGTCAGACATCACGTCACAGGAACATCCCAGCAGCCCTAACGGGAGCTCCATGGCATGAAAAACTGCATTTCCGTGTTCCCATAGCGCCCCGTAAACACCTTTATCCTGATCTCTGAACACTGTGGTTAACTGCAGTTTCCTGCACATGACAAGAACTGTGTCTTACCCATCTTGGCGTTACTCCCATGCCTGGTACATAGTGGGTTCTCAGAAAAAGGATGAAGCCTAAAAATATTCACTTACGACTGCCTGAGCCAGCACAGAGTATCGCCAACCCACCACCCCTTCGAGAATGTTACGGATAAGGAAACTGAGGCTCAGAGAGGCTAGCGCTTTGCCCAAGAACTCACAGCTGCCCAGTGACGCATCCAGAACAGAAACCCAGGGAACAGAATGAATTTTTCCAAGCACTTTCAGCTCTCAGGGTTTCTCTCTGATGTATCGCTCACCAAAAACCTGTAAGCAGCTGACAGTCAAATGAGAGAAATGTATGCACAAAACACTTGGAACCCTGAATCCCGTATAAAATTTGCAAGAGATGGTAATTGCCATTTGACAACCCCAGCCTTCTTGCCACAGACCCTGAGGCTGGGATCCAAACTGTCCAGAGCCTTTTGGTTTCCTGTCTTCACGTCCCCGCTGTATATAACAAGACACCGTGACATTTCAGTGGCCGGCCCTCGGCTGCGTTCCCTGTCCCCCCACGCCACCTGCAGATAGGCAAGGAGAGCCAGAGGGAGGCATCCTGCGGGGCGGGCACTGTTCATGCAACACAGCAGTAATACTGCCCTGCCTCTGCCTCTCGCGTTGCTATTCACTGTGATCGCGTCTGTCCTAATGAATTTATTGGGTAACAATGTGGCTATCGTAGGAACTCACGCACTTCAGCCCGCAGAGCGCGGACATGCTCGCCCAGCTCTGCCAACTTGAGAGGTGGTTTTTGGGGTTTTCTTCTACCTTTTTCAGAGGACTCCGGCATTTCTGCTGAATGCCTGCTGCTTAAGCTTCTCTGGCCCATTGCCATTCTTACGTTTGTCTTTGCACAAGGCCCTGAGGCCCACCTGTGGGCCCACAAAGAATGTACTTTGGGTGACTTCTTCCACAACAGCACCATCCAGAACATTCTGCCGTGATGGAAACATTCTGCATCTGCACCGTGCAGGACGGTAGCCGCTAGCCACGTATTTTCTGAGCACTTAAAATATGGCTTTCATGGCGGAGGAACTAACTTTTAAAATTTATTTCATTTTAATTAATTTTCATTGAACTAGCTCCACGTGGATACTAGCTACCATCTTGGACAGTGCAGTTGTTGGGTTTTGGGGTTTTTTTTTTTTTAAGATTTTATTTATTTGACAGCGAGAGAACAGGGGGAGGAGCAGAGGGAGAGGGACAAGCAGACTCTGCACTAAGCACAGAGCCTGATGCGGGGCTCGATCTCACAGCCCTGAGATCATGACCTGAGCTGAAATCAAGAGTCAGACGCTCCATCGACTGAGCCACCCAGGCACCCCTTGGACAGTGCAGCTCTAAAAAGAGACTAGATCGGAGTTTCTCAAACTTAACGTTTACACAGATCACCCGGGGACCTTGTTAAAATGCAGATTCCGATTCAGTGGGTCTAGGGTAGAGGCTGAGATTCAGAATTTCTAACCAGCTCCCAAGTGATTTTGATGCTCCTGGTCCGTGGACCACGCTTTGAGGAGCAAAGGATCTGGGTGGCAGTTACACAGGTGTTTATAAGGAAAAATTCATTGAGCTGCACACATAAGATTCATGCATCTCCTATTTTTATATTCTAGCTCTGTCTTTCCAAAGTTTCAGTATCTTCAGATTCTCAGCCCAGTGGTTCTTACCACTGATTACACATAGCATTGTTCCAAATATTGCATGGCACATACTTATACTAAAAAAGCATCTATTGTGTATCTGAAATTCAAATTTAATGGGGCACACCGTTGGTGTTTTTGCCTGCCATTGCTGTTTTGGTCAACTGAGCAAAACTTGTTGCACATTAAAATTACCCTAGATGTTTCTCTTAATACCAGTGCCCAGGCCCACCCCATCTCAGAGACCCCAGCCTGTCTAGGCATGAGTATGTGCAGAAGCTCCCCAGGCGATTGTAATTTGCAGCCAGGTGTGAAACAGTGGACTTCCAACTTTAATCAGTATTAGTGTCCCCCAGAAGGGTTATTAAAACACAGATCGCAGGGCCCCACCCCCAAAGTTTCTGAGTCAGCAAGTCCTGGATGGGGCCTGAGAATCCGCATTTCTTCCTTTTTTTTTTTTTTTAAAGATTTTATTTAATCGTCAGAGAGAGCACAAGCAGGGAGAGCAGCAGGCAGAGGGAGAAACAGGCTCTCCACTGAGCGGGGAGCCCGATATGGGGACTCCATTCCAGGACCCTGAGACCATGACCTGAGCTGAAGGTAGACGCTTAACAGACTGAGCCACCCAGGCGCCCCAAGAATCTGCATTTCTAACAAATTCCCAGGTGATACCAATGTTAACGATGCAGAGACCACACTGAGAGAAACCCTAGTTCTCTCTCTGCTGACCTAAGGAATAAATTAAGCCACACCAGGAGCAAGGTACTCCCCAAACCCCTGCAGCAAACATTCAGCGTGGCCTGAACTGCCCGAGAGTCAGGGTGTGATCTCCCCCAGGGGGCTCACCCTGCTTCATCTGCCCAGGTGGTGAGAGGCGATGAGCCGCTAAGCACCTTCGGGTCAGACGGACCTCGTCCCACCACTCACTAACCCCTGACCTTGACAAGTGCCCGTCCCCTCTCAGAGCCTCGTCTGTAAAACGTACACCTTCCCTTTAGAAGGTAAAACGGGCTGCGGTGTGAGGTGGGGTCCAGTGCGCGGCTTCCGCTCAGACGAACGCTCCGCTCTCGGGCAGCTCCAGCCATCACACGTGGACCAGCATCACCCATCCTCACGAATGTATGGCCGGAAGGTAGCACCCTCGGTTAGACCTGAATTTCAATCCCAGCCAATGAGAACCAACTCCGGTTGCTATTAGAATCTTCTAGAGGGAACTTTTCAAATATCCTGGGGCCCGGCCCCACACCCAGAGACTGCGGGTCAGTGGTTCTGGGGTGAGGTTCAGACACCGGTGTTATTCAAGCGCCCCAAATATTCCTCGGGGGGCAAAAAGGGCTGAGAAACACTCATCTCGGGCTGGCTGCAATCCCAGCCTTTCTGGCAAATTATATCACCTCTCTGCGTCTGTTTCATCACTGGCTTCCACGGTGTATAAACAAACCTCGCTTTCACTGGACGGTGGGAGAAACGAGGCAGAGCTGAGAGACCCAGAGGTGTTGGAGACCCCCCAGTCCAGCCACCTCATTCCCCAGGGGTGAAGCTGGAGGGAATGTGCCAACATCACTCAGCGGGGCAGTTCACTCGCTTTCCATAACATGAGCCCCCTGTGGTTCAAAATCCATTTATTTTTATTGAACAAACACTTCTAGGCTTCCTGTATTCAAGACTCTACTCTAAATGTCCCCTGAATATCCACTCGTGTGATGCCCACAACACCTCGAAGAGGCACGTGGTGGTGATGTTTGCATTCCCATCTCACAGACCAAGCAACTGAGGCCCGGAGACGTGAAATGATCTGCCTGAGGGCACACAGTGCATGGGAACCAACCTGGAAATTCAGTAGAACATTGAGATCACCTGCGTTTACTGGGAGGCATCCTTGCTCACAAGGTGACAGATCCCAGAAGGTAGAGATATCGTTCCCTTTCCCCTTCGTCATCAACAGAGCCAACTATAAAGTGGGAAGAAGGCCTTAACGTTTACAAGGAAAGGAATGTCACGTTTCCATTCGCCTGCCTTCCCAACTCAGGACCTCTAAATGCTCTTCTAATAAAAGAAACCATAAACACCTCTTTGTACCAAGAAGGCTTTGCCAGTTAAGGAAATGAGAATTTTTTTGTCAGTGGCTGCTCGGTCAGACAGTGTGACTGGACCAATCCTAGATCCCTGTCAGGTTCTGCCCTGACAGTCATCAGTCTGGGATTCTAGAAACCCGAAGATCTCCATGGCAAGTCTTAGCCTCCTTCCTCCCCAAAGTGTGACTATCTGCTGGGGAGACCTGGCCACAGCTCTGAAGGACTTTGAGACCCACGTGTGCTACTTGGAATAGCCACCCTTGATCCAAGGAACCAGGATCCCCACTTGGAACTCGTCTTCAGAAAACTCGAATCTGTTCACATCACCTGCACATAAAATTCTTCAGTAGCTCCCTATTGCCCTCATGATAAAGGCACCGCTCCTCAGCGGGGTCTGATTACATTCGTAACATGCCCAACTTCCCCCTCAGAGTCATCCCCCAGGCTCCTCCCATCCTTTGCCCTCCAGCCACCCTGACCTACCTGCAATTTCAAACCCACCCTTTGCCATCTTGCACCCCCAGTTTACTTAGGCTGTCCCCTCTGCCCAAAGTGCTTTTCCCTCCCTTGTCTGTTCACTCACTGATTCCTATTAATTTTGTGAGTCAGTTTGACTGGCCACGGGGTGCTCAGACTAAACAGAGCTTCTGGGTGAGTCCACAAGGGTGTTTCGGGATGAGATTAGCATTTGAACCGGTGCGCTCAGGAAAGCAGAGAGCCCTCCCCCTCGAGGGTGGGCCTCATCTGATCTGTTGAGGGTCTGAACAGAACAAGGCAGCAGACAGAGGAGGGGGACGAAGGACACAAGGACATTCACAGGCAGTCTCCAACGCTCACACTTCCAGGCTCTGAACAAGCCGCCCCTCCATCCACTGTGCGTATCAATGATCCTGAGACAGAGGCTGACTTTACACGCCATGTGACTAGTTACCTGGTCAGTTACCTCGGCTGGCCAACCAGCGGCCCCAGCCCCATCGCTGTCTTTGTTGAGATGATCACTTAGCTGTTTCATCGCATTTGACTCATTACAAGAAACGACTGAAAACGAAAAAAGTAAAAGCCCATTATTAAAGATCAGGGATCAGATCTCAATCGAGATTGGAATGAGCAGGCATGCCGCAAATGACAAGTCTTCAGCTCCGTCGGATTCACGCCAGTTAATCATGCTTCAATTGTGAAGGAAAAGGACAAAATTAAAGTCTGTACTGATGCTGGAAACATTGCTTCTGAGTGTCTAAAAGGATGAGTCGCAAAAACACTGTGCTAAGTGAGCGAAAGCAGACACAAAAGACCGCTTATTGTATAATTTCATTATACAAAATGTCCAGAGAAGCAAAATCTATAGAGACAGAAAATAGATGAGTGGTTGCCTCGGGCTGAGGGAAGAAAAAGAGAATTTTCTTTCTGGGGTGATGGAAATTATTAAAAACAAGACAGTGGTGGTGGTCGCACCCCTCCGTCACTTTGCAGCTGTCCTGTAGGGAAGCCTTTATATATTAGGGGCTGCGAATTTCGGGGGGGAGGGGGCGGCGAGAAGCTGACTTTGTCTGGTGCCTCCCCCGTTGCTGGCCTGCAGCAAGTTTTGCTGAACCTCCCTGAAGATAAGCAAACTCCCTTCCTGCCCACAATGGAAGGGAGCCTGTGGTGTGGCCCCTCATCCAGGTGCAGGTGGCTTGCTCTTTGATACAGGCCGGCCACGCGCAGGCGAACAGGGTGGGTCTGATCCGCCCTTTACAGCTTGGTCGACTGCTTCAGGTCTTGCGAGATGGAATCCCGTCGTGGCCAAAGGCACTTGCCTTCGGGTCTTTCCATAAGTGGTGGGTTTGCAAACACAGGCTCCCGTGGCTGCCGTGTGGTGTCCACATACTTATTCTCGATGGTTCTTGTGACTGCTGTGGGCTCTGGGGAGACTTTACAAGGCCGCATTTGCCTGTCGAGGGTGCCCACACTCTTCCTCATCAAGCCTGGTACCGCCGCGCTCCATGGCCCTAACTCGTGCATCTGCGGCCTCGTGGTTCCCATTTAACGCTGACTGATGGTAGGAGGACCCAGCTTCGTGCTCCACGCTGGGCACCGCGAATTACAAACAGAATGTGCTCCAGAAAGGAGCATATTTGCATGCTGACTGGGGCTTCTGGGCCGAATCCTGTGGGAATTGCTCTAATGGCACCCGAGCATCTTCCTTAAAAGACTGACATGGAGACGAGGCAGTTGGTAGTGAGGAATGTGCAGGAATGACACAAAGGCTGTCCTCACCTCAGCTCAGTGTAAGGGAAAGGCCTTGAAACAGACAGCTGTGTCCACAATCTCGGGATTGCAGTGGGAGGACCCAGACTCGGAGGCCCGTTTCCTGGGGAGGTTTGGCCCCTCTCCAGCCGGGTGCTCTGGGCAAGGGGGTTCACGCAACTGAGTCTCGTCATCCTCCTCCTTAGAGTGGAGGTGCTGTCACAGCCCTGGATCGCTGCCCGGGTATCTCTTCATTCGCTTGGTCAAAGTGGGGCAACGTGTTTAGCAACAAACCGCTACTCCTCTCTGAGGATCCGCGGGGGATTAAGAGCCCAGAGATTTATAAATGTCACGGCTCGCTATGCCCGGCAGGAAGGAATCTGGGGCTGAAAAGTCACATCTACAAACACTGCAGGAGTCTGTCCCACACGTGTGTGCAAGCAAGGACTCCTGGGGGGAATATATTTGACTCAAACTCAGAGTCACTTCAGACAGAAAATTTGGCAATATGTAGTTTATTTGCAGTAAATGGTGATGTTAAAAAACAAACACTGATTGGCCCCTCCTCCCTACCAGATCCTGAGCACTTAGTAAGCATTATATTGTTATTGTTTACACCCCCATTCAACAAATATGTGCAGAGGGCTTGCTATGTGCCAGGCACAATCTGGGGATCAGCCGCGGAGCAAATAAACAGATAGTCCTGCCTCGGTGAAGTTTACGTTCTCCTGGCGCATTGCAGAGACCGGGAGGAGGAGGAGGAACGAGCAGATGATAGACAGCACACAACTGAATTAGAAAGCGTGTCGGATTGTTACAAATACTAGAGAAGGTAGAGCCGGAGACAGCAAGTGGCAGCGAGGAGTCAGGTTCGAATAGGATAGGTCATGATATTTAGGCCTGACGTGAGTATGAGTAACTGGCGGGGAGGGGGCAGACAGAGAGACTGCATATTCACTGCCTTGTGCAGCCATCGCCACAATCAATTTCCAAACGTTTTCTCCCCCTAAAAAGAAATCTACTGATTAGCCGTCATTCCCCGTTTCTTCTCTCCCATCCGGCCCCTGGCAACCACTAATCTGTTTAAATGGGCTTGAGGTCTTTTTCTGGATGACTTCTGTATTAAAGGGAGTCTCCAGCTGATGTGTAGAGAGGAGGTCATAAGAGGTGCCAGGTAAAAGCTAGGGGACCGTTATAAGGCTGTTGGAATAAATCAGACAGTCTTCACTGAAACTCTTCGAGATGGGAACTATTATTATGCCCATCTTACAGATAAAGAAACTGAGGGTCAAAGGGGTTGACTTACCTGAAGTCTCATGGCTAGGAAAAGGGGGAGAGAAGTGCCAAGAATGGGGACCCGGTTGGTCACTCTCAGCACCTAACCATCACTCGTCCTTCCTGGGGGCTGCAGTAGGTGACATCATGTCCCTCCCCTTCTCCTTGAGTCCTTCCTGGGGGCTGCAGTAGGTGACATCATGTCCCTCCCCTTCTCCTTGAGTCATGTGACTTTGCAATTCCTCCAGTTAAAGGAGGTGGCGTATGTTCTCCCGTGAACTGAGTTGGGTTTGTTGGGTCTGGCCACTATGGCTGATGGGCCATTCGGCTTTGAAAGTGTTTGTGTAGTTGGATCGCCCTCTGACACTTTTCCTAGCACCACGAGATTAAAATTCCACGTTGAGGAGAACCAGGACACACGCAGAGAAGACTTGGATCTAATCCCCAGTCTAGAGGCAGGCGCCGCCAAATCCAGTCACGATTCGCCAGACCCCGATGGAGCTGCACACTCAGGAGGGAGGCAAATTAATGCATGAGGTGGTGAGCCACCAAGACCGGGACATGTTTGTTACACACTGCTTTTGCAGCAGACACCAACGGGTCCAAGAACAGACCCCCCCATCTTTGCAGCCCCTTCTGAGTAATAACACCACTGGCTCGCTGGTGTTGTGTTGGTTTCCGGAGCTTTTTTGGATGTGTTTTCTCACTTAGCCTTCACAGCAAACCTATGCAGGAGCTGTTTTTATTCCCTGTTCTGTAAATTGAGGTGCTGAGGTCCAGAGGAGCTGGGCAGCCTGCCTCCATTCATACATGTTGAGCGGGCGACCGAGGTCTCTAACCGTACCTCCTTCTCCTGCCTTTCAGCCGCCTTCCCCTCCCCGGCAGTGTTCATTAGAATGATTTTATAATTAGGTAACAAACACGCCAAAAGGAACCCGGCAGCAACGCGTGATGGCGCAGACTTTAACAGCTCCCACCGCACTCCATCATCCACGCGCGACCCCTGCTCTGGCTCCCGCTGCCCCCTGAGGATTTCTCTGCACCGCGCTTATCGGGCTGCATTTTAATTGCTTGGCTTCCACAACCACCTCCCCCAGCAGACGGCAAGCTTGTGAAAAGAAGGGCCAAGCGCTCTTCCTCTCCAGGTTCCTGTGATTTGCACAGGCTCTGACCCACAGAAGGGACCGATGACCGTTGTTGAATAAATTCACACGAGGGTGGCACCTGGTTTTCCAATACTCGATTCACCTCGATATGTGTTTAATGAAGTACCAGTTATAAAGTGGAGAAACCGAACACCCCACATAGGAGTGTGTGAAGGAGGTTTGACCCTACAATTTCTATTCCATGGCGATTGCCCTAGAGACATTTCACTCTACCCCGCGTTAAAGAGGTGAGCGATCAATATGCCGGTAGACTTGTGTACATATGTGTATGTGAGTGTCTGTGTCTATGTGTACGTGTCTATATATGTGTACATGTGTGTGCATCTGTGTATATGCACGTGTGCATCTGTGTGTACCAACGTGCATTTGTGCGTATGTGTGACCATGTGACTATGAGCAGACGCATGTCTGTGTGCACACATATGTGTTATGCACCCCTGAATATGTGGGACTCGTGCCTCCATATGCACACGTGTCTTTAAAGGCATATGCATCGTTCTGAGCACGCGTGTGTACTTATGTATATGTGTGTGACCACGTGCGTGTGTGAGCGTGTGCGTGTGTACTCTCTCCACCTTCTCCTCTGCTTTCCCGATGGTCTCCGCCCATCTCTGTCCCTTAAAGTTGCTCTGTGGGCTTCTCACCAGCAAACACAGACAAACCATCAGTCTTTGATTCAGTTATGAGTGAATATTATTCATTCTGCCTGCAAATATTTATGGAGCACCTACTATGTACCAGGCACTGTTCTAGGACCTGAAGATAAGGCAGGAAGAAGAAGGAGGAGGAGAAAGGGGTGGAGGAGGAAGGAGAGGAGACAGAAATCCTCCCTCGCTTACATTCTGGTGATGATTTCCACCATAGATCACGGGCAGAAGTAATCAGTGACAAGTAAAACTAAGAGGCCTAAAATGACGCACACAAGAATTTATAAGAGGCTGAAAATAGAAAAAATAAAACAATGTCGCTGACAAAATTTAAATCTGCAAAACTTGATCCAGGGGGCGTGAGCTTGATAGAGAGACTGACCACAAAAACAACAAACGAGCAAACCAACAGAAAACCTGAAAATAGCAGAAGTGAGAGTCAGCAGAAAGTCGGTGTGAGGAAAAAGATTGATGAACCAAACATTTGTTGTAAATTTTACACAGCAAATAATTGATCCCATGAAAATAATTTTGTGACAAATGAAGATTTTAATGGGAAAAAATGGAAACCGTTTAGTTGAGCTGTAAAGAAAATTAAATCCTGGATTAAAATGGCTTAATGGAACTTGCTCCGTGAAACGTTGTTGCAGAAAGTGTCGCAAGAATTTTCACATCTGTATGTGCGTTTCGCAATGTACATAAGGTCAAACCAATGGAGTAAAAACGGAGGGGGGCACGATATTCTTCATCTGTGCCACATAATTCATTGGGCCACTGGGCGAGGTGCGCGAGCTCCTTGGAGCACTGTCAGAGGGGAGCGCGGGCGGAGGCTTGCTGGCGTAGCCTCTCAGCTCAGAGCTGCTCGGACATTATTACACATTCACGTCACCCAGGGGCCTGGTTAAAATGCAGCTTCTGATGCAGCAGGTCAGGGGCCCTCTGGAGAGCCTCTGTTTCTAGCAAGCTCCCAGTGATGGAGATGCTGCTGGTCTCCAGACCACGCTCTGAGAATCTCCATCTCTGCAGACACGGCTGCTCTGGGACCAGAGCCCTCCTCCCCACCCCCAGGGCTTGCATCAGCTGTCTGCATTGCATGATCCTTTCCAGAAGGCTCCTCACCCCTCCCAAGGCTCCAGTCAATTATCTGCATTGCATCACCCCTTCCTGGAAAGTGGCTGCCGTGGTCTCGCATGCTTGGAAAATTCTACAATGCAACAGGACGCAGGCACTGACAAAGACTAACTGAGCCTGCCGCTGGTGTGATTGCTGATCCAGCCGTTGGCCTCGGTTTGGGGACCCTCATTTCCTAATCAGAGAACTCTCAGCGATTCACTCATCAATTCCTCTTCATAGTTCCCTGGGGAGAGAGCAATTTAATACAAAGGGAGGGATCACTGAGAGTCGAGGCAGCACGGACAGGTGGAACAGGTCCTGAGGGGTCTAGCTTAGATGCTGGCCCCTGCACTCACTGGTCACTGGAAAACCAGATATCTCCTCCGGGCCTCTGTGTTCTCGTCTGTGTAATGGGAATGTGAGGCTGGAATGAGAAATTTCCTATAAAACCCCCAGTGCGTGGCCAGTTCAATGTTGTGTACATTCTGGTTTTTGCCTCTAGGAAAGGTGGAACTCCAGTCCCTGCAGCACCCAGGGGTGAGCCACTGGGGAAGCTGAAGGTTTCCTGGCACCTTTTAAATCACATTCCAAGGCAGATGGCAATGACGAATCCCAAGTGTAGCTGGGCTGAGACAAATCCCAGAGGTCAGCGCTGCAGAGGAACAGGGACAGCTTTTAAAAAGGGTCTCACTTGGTCTTTGCAAGGGCAAAACAAGGCCAGCCTTGACGAACGTCAGCAGCCCTGTCTCCTCCAGCTAGGAAGTGAACGGTCCGGGGCCCTCAGGCTTGCTACCAGAATAACTTTGGAGTCTCTTTAAGAAAAGAAAAATAAAAGAGCAAGTCAAGCACATTTTCCCCTTTTTCAGCAGCGATGAATCTCAAATGAGTTTCAAAGTACTTAGAATTCAAAAGGGTGGGAGCCTCACAGCCCTTGGCTATGGTCCTGAATCTGCAGTTTTAGAACATCAGGTCCCATGGAGCAGGCACAGGCCACAGGTGTAGGACGAAGGCAGCAATCGCATAGAGCACCCTTGGCGGGAGGGTCCTCCAGAGCCCAGAAGAGGACACACCACAGCACCCACTGGAACCCACTGGAACCCACTGGACATGGAATTTGGAGCAGGAGCACAGACTCGGAGCAATGCTTCACAGAGTTAGACTGACTCAGGCTGGAACCCAGTCCTGACACTTGCAGGCAGTGTGACCTTGGCCAAGTCATTTCAACTCTGAGCCTCTGTTTCCACATCTGTAAAATGGACTACCCATCACATTGGGTCTCAGGAGGACTGAATGGATTATTGCTATAAACTAAATATTTGTGTCCTCCCCGCCAAATTCATATATTGAAGCCTAATCCCCAGTGTGATAATATTTGGAGGTGGAGACTTTGGGACGTGATTAGGCGGTGAGGGGCCCTCATGAGTAGAATCAGTGCTCTTATAAAAGAGACCCAGGGAGCTCCCTTGCCCCTTCCACCATGTGAGGACACGGCAAGAAGACGCCATCTCTGAATCGTGAAGTCAGCTCTCAGCAGATGTCATGTCTGCTAGAGCCTTAACCCTAGACTTCCCAGCCTCCAGAACCGTGAGGAATCCATTTCTGTTACTTATAAATAGCCCGGTCTATGGGACTTTTTGTTATAGCAAACTGAACGGACTAAGACCGTTGTATAGGACCTAGTGTGTGGAAAGGAACCGCTTTAGCCAAGGGTCCCCACTGCACCCCACAAAGTCAACCCTGAGACAAGAGCTTTCTGGTTGGTAGTTTGTTCGGGGAACTGAGCACAGAGGACAGGAATGGGGCACAGAGAATAGTGAAACAGGGAAGGAGAGAAGCCCATAAAGGGTGTGTCTTCAGGCTGGTCACCAATGTGGGAAGATGGGGTTCAATGTCACTTGGCCAGCCCACTGTGCTGCCAGCAGTCAGCTAACCGCCCCCCACCCATGGATACACAAGTCCAGTAACCCTAAAGTTTCATTCACACCCTTGTCCGCTCACCCTAAGAATCTTCCCGACTTCCAACAAAGGTGACAAAGAGGAAACAGGATGTGTATTGAGCACATGACAATGTGCTAAGGGCTTCCTGTGTTTAGCAAAATATCATTCGCACATATTAGCAGACATGTTTCTAACCCCTCCCCAAATTCCTACCGACCCTTCCGCCAGCCCAGGATGCTAGGGTTTTCTGTGTCCCCTGCTTCTGGGAAGGGAGGTCACAGCAGAAACCCAGGATGGGGAGAAGAATCAGTTCTCTGCTTTTGAGTTCTGAGACAAGCTTTTGAATCTCATGGCAGACACGAGAGTGTGAGAGAATCATTTTCCGAGTTTCAGATGATTTGAGCATCACAGATCAGGACCCTGACAGACTCGGGGCATAGAAGTGATGCCATTAATAATAGATTTGGGGGAATTCGTAATCAATCGGAGTGAGTTTTCCTGCCTTCAAGGAGTTGGAGATCGCCAGGATGGTGGGAAGCAGGGGGGATTACATGCGGCTGTGTCTCTGAGAGAACCTTGAGTCTATCCCTTTCCCAGGCCCAGTCCCAGGGAAAGAGACCCGGAGGAGAATGGGTGTGGGGAGCTGAGGGAGAACAAGAGGATACCTGTATCTTGTTCCCCAGGTGCAGGTTGGGGGAAAGCAGGTCCTAAACCGCCCCCCAGTCATTCTTGCCTCCTGGAGTTCATGCCCTTGTGTGAGCCCCTCTCCTCGAGTCTGGCTTGAATTATTGACCTGCTTCTAATGAACAGATCATGGCGGAAGTGATGAGATGCCACATCTGAGGTCAGGTCCCCAAAAGACTCTGGCTTCTGTCTTGGGTTCTGTCCTCACGCTCATGGAAGCCAGCCGCCGTGTTAGAGCTGCCCTGTGCAGAGGTCCGCGTGCAGAGAACTGGCTCTGGCCAGCAGCCAGCAAGGGCTTGAGGCGCTCGGCCACCAACCAGATGGGCAAAGTTGAGGTGTATGCAGTCCCCCCCGACACCTGGATTGCAGCTTCTCTGAGACCTTGAGCCAGGAGCAGCCAGCTCAGCTGCATGCAGATTTCTGACCCTCAGAAACCTTGAGATAATAACTCATGTTCAGGCTTTTTTTTTTTTTTAAGCTTTTTTAAGTTTTAAGTTTGAGGCAATTTTTTCTGCCGCAATAGTTAACTAATACGGCATGAAAGGTACCCAGACAGAGGCCAGAGGCAGCCTCCGAGCCCCCATCTACCACAGCTTGGCCCTGGAAGTAGCCAGATGATTTCCTTTGGGATGAGGTCAGTACAAGCCTGTCAGTCAGGGCTAGAAAAGTGGAGAAACTCTGCCATTAGGAGGCGTATGTGACAAAGATGAAGTTGAGATAGAGAAAAGGGTATGTTTCTGCATGGTTGGTACACGGCCGTAGATTTCCACCTGCCACAAAGATATCACCCCCTCTAATAGCCCCACAGTCCAAGCACATCAGTTTTACTATCTTAACACCTGGACACCTGCGGAAACCCTGCTCGGAGAGTTCAAGCAACTTCCCTCAAGTCACATAGTTGGGAAATGGGAAGCTGAGATCGGGAGGCAGGTCATTTGACTGTGAACTCCTGCTCAGACCCGCTACCCCATGTTGCCTTCTCTGCCTTCCCTGGTCCGTGACCCTTGAGGCATGAGGCTCCAGTCTGCTTCCCTACTTCTGATTCTCAAGGGTCTTCGAGGACTCCGTTTGGACTCCCATTTTGGGGTACCAGCTTAGATGCAGGCCTAAGACCCCAATTCTGGATCTTGTTTTCTGGGACCCCGATTTACTGACCGGCTGATTTACTCATTTGTTAACAAAACGGCCCACCCCTCCTTGTTCAGAAAGGGGAAATAAGTGACTCCACAGCCACTTAGAGATAAAACTGTTGCCTGGCTAGAATGGTCATGGTCTGATTCACATGGAGCTGAGTCACAGGGGCCAGATCAAAACTCCTCGTTGGAATGTCAGTAGCTCAGAGAACTTGGCTGGTCCATCTCTCCCAAGCTATCAGAAGCTCCCTTTTCTCAGTTTCGCCGTTCGCCAATGGAGAGTGGTGGTAGGTCATCAAGGCGTCTCAGAGATGCTCTAACTGTAGCATGGAGGATGCCTCTGAGGGCTTTCGAGCCCATTAGTCAAGAGCCAATAAACAGCTTCATCTATCAGTCAGCATAGGCCACGTTTTGCTACAGTAACAAACAGCCCCAGGTCTCCGTGGTTTGACACAACATTTTATTTCTCAGTTGTGCAACACGTTCTGCGGGGTCATGGGGGCACTCGGCTCCACACCGTCACTCGGGCCATCGGAGGCCCCGCCAGCCTGAAGCTGCACCATCGAGACAGGAGGACTCCTCATTTGCTACAGCTGGGAGAGAGACAGAAGCAGCCTCCATCTCCAGAGCACTCCAGCCAAGTTCCATATGTCGTTTCCAGCCTCGACGAGTAGCACAGTCCCACCTAGCTCCGAGGGCTCTAGAAAAGTAGCCTTCCCCGTGTCTAGGGAGGAGAAGAGAAGCCGGCGTTGGGGAGCACCAGCAATGTCTGTCCCAGCACCACTGGGCTCACCACCAAGGATATAACCCACGCACCAGGAGGCATCGCTGAGCCTGAGGTCACCCCGAAGGACCATCTTTTTTCTTTCATTTTTTTTTCTCCATCACAAAACAAAACGTCTCCTATGCTCCTGGATCCCTGGAACACATCTTCATTGACTCTAGAACACGATAGTGCCTAGTAAGCCGGCACTTTGTAAAGTCAAGGAATGTTGGGCCTTACAGGGGCCTCGGGATTATCACAAGTTTTATTTGGGGCAGTTGAGGACATAAAAATCCAGAAATGGATGGGACAGATCCAAAATTATACTTTTATTCATTCCTTTAACAAACATTTTTGAGTGTCTGCTATATCCCAGGAACCAAGTTTTAAAAATAGGGATACAGAAATAAATAAGAGACTAGCCTTGTCCTCAAAAAGCCCACGGAAGCCTTGTGGAGGAGATTGACATGTAAGCAAACAGATGCCACAGAGCGTGAACGGCACCGTGTGTGAGAGATAGACAGACAGAGACAGAGAGACAGGGAGAGAGAGAGACAGAGAGAATGGATCAGAGTCCCATGGAGGGACACAGAAAAGGGAAGGAAGGAGACCAGTGTTCCGTGCAGGATAAATGTCAGGGGATATTTGTCAGGGAGGGGGTAATAATGCCAAGTGAGGTTTGGAAGGTAAATAGAAGCTCCCTGGGCTGGGGTGGGGCAGGCATGCCAGGCATGAGGACAGCGTGAGCAAAAGGCAATTTTCAGACTCAGCTCCTGCCTCCAGGTCTCTCTCCTCGGGTTTGATATTCCCTCACGGGGATCCCTGGAATCTAGCACAGTGCCTGGCGTATCTTAGGTGAGTGTATATTCATAAGTGAACGTATCTCGCTGTGTGTCCATTCATCAGGAGGTTGTGTGCCTGGTGGTGTAACCACGGGATACAGGAGCTTGAAATCTCATGGCCCTCCCTCTACAGAAAGATGCTTCCTCGGTTGTTCTGGGCAGGTGGGACCCGGGGAGGGAGAGGGGCACAAAGGGCTGGTGTGGACATTTCTCAGTGCTCGGAGGCCCCACCTCTGGCAATCTCCCCGTTCCCAGGGGCTCCATTTCTGCAACTCAGCACCGAGCACTAATGCATTTTTCCTCCGGAGGCAAGGTGATTCATTGAGTCTCACCTCTGCCCGCGTGTGAAGCCTTTGGATCTGTGTTTGCTGCAATTAAACACAGAATGTGTTGTTTAAACAGTACTGTGATTATGACACAGACAGCAAAAAAATTCCAAACTCAATCACATGTAGTCTTGTTGGCCAGAAAAAAAAAAAGTGTTTTCGCTGCGGAACTTAAGAGAAAGGGAAACAGTTTTCATTACTGATTTTTAGAGTTTCTTAAAATATCCTTATCAGGAATAAAACCCAGTTATATCCTTGGTGCCAGGAGTAGACTAGAAAGCCTGCCTCACATGCCTCTGGACAGCAGGAAAAAGGCAAACACCCCCACTTGATTCTTTAAAGGAAAAATGGTTCCCCTTCAGAGCCAAAGGGACCCAGTGAATGTGTGTTTCCCTGAACAACTAGGGAAGGACTAATCTCTGTTAAATAAATTTTCAATTTATAGCAATAATGGATGTCTGTGGTGAGGAAAGGGTTACTTCTTATTGTGGAAGGAAAAGGAAATCCTTGTCCTCACACCCTAATAAATGAGGAATGAAGGGATGGAAGGATGCAGGGAGGGATGGAGGAATAGAGAGAGGAAGGGATGGGGGGAGGAAGGGATGGGGGGAGGAAGGGATGGGGGATGCAGGGAAGGACGGAGGGGTAGAGGGGTGCAGAGAGGAAGGGAAGACAGGAAGAAAATAGAGAAGGCGGGAAACCTTACCATTTTTAAGGACTTATTGGAACCCAACACTGCATATTGTCGTCCACAGTAGAGAGGTGCCTCTTGGCCAGTCTCCAAACGGCCTGTCAGTTACTAGTTGGTGACAAATGATTCAACTAGAGCAAGGACACGGCTGTTTAATGAGTCTCTATTTTAAGAAAGAGAAGTTTCCTTCTTATATTCTTTATAACCAATACCACTTTGGGTTGGTGACCATTTAAAACAAGGTAAGGAAGGGAAGAGTTGCTGAGGGTACGCTGAGAAAGAGAGAAATGTGGCTGGCTAGGAACACCACAAATCCCACCCCACCTCATCTTCACAGCAGCCCTCCCCCTACACCCATTTTGCGATGAGGAAGCAGAGACTCAGTCCAATAATTTCCCTTGATGTGAAGCGGCTGGTAGGTACAGCAGTGACCATCGTGTAGTCAACCCATCGGAGAGTCCAGACATGTGGTGCTCTCTCTGTAGTATCTTATTTAATCCACACGACGCTGAGAGGTAGGCATTATCTTTATTTCATTTTGAAGAAACTGGGGCTCTGAGTGGTAACGTGATTTGCACCAAGTTACACAACAAATATTGACCATGGTCGATATGACCCCAAAGCATTTCCTTCTCCTTCGGTGCAAGAACTCCCCCACTCCCTTAGGGACTGTGGTCCCCTAGAGGATTGAGTTAACACAACAAAGATAAAGACCAATCCAATTCCCAGTATATGGGGCATTTGTTGACCTCCTGAGTCCTCCATTCGACGGAAGACACATGAGCGTTTTATAAAAGCCCTTTCCTGAGTGCTAAAGACAGGTTTTAAGGGGCTACAAAATCTTTCACACTTTTCTCTTCGAGAGAGGAGAGGTCTCTGCCCCAGCCTCTGGGTGGGTTCTGTGACTGCTTGACCAATAAATTATGGAAGTGACTCAGTCCCCATTTCCAGCCCTAGATTTGAAGAAACTGGCAGCTTTCACTTCCCGGGCTTTGAAATGACTGATCTGGAGGAAGCCAGCCGCCATGTAACAAGTCCAAGGGTCCTGAGCCCACCGTGTGGTGATGAAGCCCAAGCTAGCCAAGCATGAGGCTGGGGAGAGAGGGCAGTGGCAGGTGGCCAGGCCCAGCTGTTCCAGCCAGCCTGGCCCAGGCTCCAGATGTGTGTGTGAAGACACCCGTGGGCATTCTAGCCCCGCGTGTAGCCTATCTACCACATGCAGCCTCAGACATATGTCACTCTGGGCACATAGCTTCAAAGAAGGCATCCCAGCCATCTGAGTCACACAGCTGAGGGCCCCGGTCCTTCCTCTGTCATAAAAGACATCAAAGAAGTAAACACCATAGGCCCCAGCTGTGGCTGGATGATGCCTAAATCGGGGAGCTGAATTTGGACAAGGTACTTGTCAATTTCTGAAAACGTCTTCTCACGGTCCCTTCCTGGTTCAGTCCGTGCTCCATCACCATAACAACGAACATCCCATGACAACCAGCAGGGGCATGATCGGAAAAGAGACTTGACCTTGGAAATACCACCTTTGTTTTCTTCTCAGGGGTATGTGTCCCCGGAAGTCTTATCTAATGATTTATTTCTTTTTCTTATGAACTCTTAGAACTGTCAGAGCTGCCGTCATTCCATGAGTCCTGGAAAGATCCTGGTGGACCCGGACATTGCCCAAAATGTTGGTTCCAGCAGCAGTAATAGATGAAATGCCAAAATTACATAAATCCCACGAGTCAGCTAAAAGAAGCTGTGGAGAAGGAGTTTTAGAAGACGCGGGAGTACCAGTTGGCCGTCTTTAATCGTGGTTATCTGTGTTCATCCTGTGAACCGAGAAAAGAAGAAAGATTGAACAAGGAGAGTGCACTCAGACTCTTCGTTGCTTTATCAGGTGGTTCAGGTGAGGTCCAGATTTATTGTTGGATCCCCTTTAAACCTTCTGTGCTACCTCTGTGACTCTCTACCCTGTTCTCCTATTGGCATCATCTTGGAATTTCTGTTAAAAGCACCAATTCCTGGACCCCACCCCAGATCAGTCAAATGAGAATCTCTGGGGTTGGTGCTCAAAATAAATATTTTCAGATTCCCCTCTGTGTGCGTGGGCAACATGGAGAACTCTGCACCCCGAGATTGGGGTAGGTGTCCCCGTAGAGCAGATTTCATATGGATCCCCATCAGCCCTCTCAGGTGGGCTGGCTGGCTGCACATGGCCCCACCCCCCTGTCTATAACTGTCACACCAGGGCTGGACATCAGGCTGTAGCTGGGCCACATGGATTCTCCCCCCCAGAAACATGGAATCTGGACTAGGAGACAGCCACTTGGCAGAGGCTGAGGGAGTGGCCATCTTCTGCCGGTCATGAGCATGGAAGAAAAGAAAAAGCCAGGCTGCTGAGAAAGGACAGAGACCAGTACCTAGGAAGAAGAAGCAGGACACAAGCAGGAAAAGAGTCGTGCTGGGTCCTCGTGCCTTCTGTTCCTGGTTCCAGACCCTCGAGAGCCCTCACGGCACTGGGGCCCAAGAGACTTCTTGGGACCCTCCAGCATTCATGGCATTCTTTGGGTGGAAAGTGATAGAACTCAAACCAACGTAAAATATGGACGTTTCTGATTTACATACTAGTAAGCACAGAGAAGGAGGTGACCTCAGGTGGGACTGGGCCCCAACAGGAAACACTGTTTCCCTCTCCATCACTGGTTCATCTGCCACCTTCCCAATATCTGTATTTGTGAGGGGGCTTCATGTTCTTTTCCTCCAAGCTTTTCCTTCATGGTAAGAAATAGGCTACAAGCAGCAACTCCCCATCATTTTAGCTCCGGACCCCAGAGGCAAACCCCTTTTCCAGCTCCACATCAGAAAGTCCCAGGGAACATCTTTAGGCCAGAATCAAAGACATGGACGGCCACCACCAGTCCCTGTATTGTGATTGGCCGGGCTTGGGTCACCTGACTGGTCTCTGAGGCAAGGGGAGCAAGGTCTCTGATTGACAGCTGCACCAGAGTCACCTGATGGAAGAAGAAGACATGGAACAGGAGGTGATGGACAGACAACGGCAGACGTTAACTACTTCTTCCAATAATTTTTTTTTTCGCTTAAACTCTCCCGAGTTGACTTCATTCTTTGCAATCAAAATCCCTTAACTGGCCATAAAAGGAGAACAGGAGGAACCGCCGTGGTGATGGACCTATTCTGTATCTGGGCTCAATCAGTGCCAATATCCCGGTGGTGATATTGTCCTACTTTTGCAGGGTGTTGCTATTGAGGGAAACTGGGTAGAAGATACAAGCGATCTCTCTGTATCATTTCTTACAACTGAATGTGAATCTAAAATAACCTCCTCGACAATTTTTAATTAAAAAAAAAAAGGCAGAAAACAAAATCTTGACTGAAGAGCACCCTGCCTCCCAAATTCAATGTGGGCACGGGCTGGCTTCTTGATGGAATCCAGTGGAAACCTGTCATAGCAACCGAATACCATCAATTAGTCATTCAGCCAACATCTTCAGAAAAGCTAGATCCATCTTCTCCTAAATCTTTTTTTTTTTTTACGACAAAAAATGAAGTCCTGACGGGATCCTTGGACAGCAGCAGCATTCACAGCCACACAGTGATAATTAGAGGGAAAAGTTCAAGAATGTCCTGAAGGCTACAGTACGTACCATAAAACATGCCAGAATGTGATAATCAGCTCAGAATTAGCACTAATTCTTCATACGTTTCTGAGCACATCAAATATTAAAAATGCAATTAGGCACTGTGTAAGTGCTGAAAAGTTTTGGCATTAACTTTTCTTTTAACTGGGTCAAAGAACCAACAAATAGAAGGAAGTTAAATGTTAGTCATGAAGGATTGATTTGTCCTTCATAAATGGGGGCACGGGGGGAGCAGGGGTAAGTGACAATTTAGTGGCTCGGAACAACTTTGAAACCAGAGCTCTGGATGCAAACCTCAACCCTCCCTTGGACAAGAAAGTCTATGAATTTCACCCACAAAATAGGCATAATGATAGTGACCTCTATCGTAGACCTACTGTGTGTGTATAAAGCAGTTAATATGTGTAAAGCACCTGGCACACAGTAGGTCTTCAGTTAATGTTAGTTCCTCCCCCACTGGAAAGCAGTACAAAAAGGCTTTTGGTGTGATGAATGTGTTTTACGAGAACATAAAAACTGGATGGCACTCCCCCATTTAATTAGGAAAAAAAAAAAAGTAAAATGTTCTTGTGGCAGATATTCAAGTATATGACATAAAATATTATGATGGCATCTTGGTCTTCTCCTCTTGAAAAGGAACAAAAGAGAATGTGCCAGTTAGAAAAACTAAGAGACCATAAATCCTTCCAAATCTGTGCATAGCCATACAGTTGGCCAGTAGAAAGGTTCTTAAATTAACATCCTCTTAAGAAATTAAATGGCTGATGGATGATGCAGGTGTCTTTGTAACTGACTTATTTACAGGGGGAGATAATTTTCTTGTTCCCAGAATTTATCTGAAACAATGCAACTGAAGCCATAACACTCCCATTTCATGGAAGCTGGATTGCTGCCTCTCTCCTCCAAACTAGTAAAGAAAAAGAAAAAAAGGGAAGGAAAAGGGAGATATCATCCACAACCCATTTTCAACTCCTTGTCACTTTATGCTGTAAGAAATATAACAAAGCAGTAGGAAAGAAATCGCTTGACGCGATATCCATTCTCCCCTTCTGGCTTGCTAAGCAGAGCCCTGGCTTTGATCACATTGGCCACCTGCCTGGTTTAAAACTACATTTCCCAGCCTCCCTTGAGGATAGAATGACCACGTGACCCAGGCCAACCAATAAGAAGGAAGCAGAAATTAATGGGTAGGCGCGTTAGTTATCAATTGCTGCGTAACAAAGAACCCGCAAAACCTAGCAGCTTGAAATAACAAATAGTCATTATCTCCCAGTTTCTGTGGGTCAGGGATCTGGGAGCAGCTTAGGGAGGCGGTTGAGGCTCAGAGTGTCTCATAAGGTTTCAGTTCAAGATGTCAGGTGGAGCGCTAATCGTCTGAAGTCTCCATTAGGAAACCATGCGCTTCCCAGATGAATCACGTGGTTGTTGGCAGGACTGGAGACCTCACTGACTGCTGACTAGAGAAGTCATTTCCTCACCTCTGCAAGGGGGCTCTGCCTAGGATACCTGTGTGTTCTTCACAGTATGGCAGCTGGTTTTCCCCAGAGCAAGCGATGAGGAAGGGGAGGGGAGTCATATCTGTCCTGCGGCTAGAGATTATCCTACCCACTTCACAGATGAAGAAGCTGAGGTCCGGACATGTTAAGTGACTCACCTAACTAATACAGGGTAGAAGCGGATTCTAACTCAGGTCCGTCTGACTGCAGTGTCGGTGTTCTTCCCACTGCACCAAGCAGTTGGTTTGGGGTTGAAATAAGCATTTATCAGTCATCATCATAATCACCATTTATTGCACCTGCTCTCAGTGTCCGGCAGTGTACTGGCTCATTGTTTTATTTAACCCTAACCACGACCCTGTGACGTAGACACTTACTTTACCAGTGGGTGGGCGGAGGCTCAGGTTAAGTGAATCACCCAGGTTCTTACAGCTTTGTGGCGGTGGAGGCAGGACTCGATCCAGGCCCTCGGATGCTCGTGGACCATGGCTGCAGGGCCCTTGTACCATGTGTGGGGTGTGGCAGTTCGAGGGGGACGGGAGGAGGTGAACAGCAAGCTGCATGGCAATGGGCTCTTTCTTTGTGGTCGTGACCTGTTTACTAAGGACCAAACAAGAGGTCAAGGTGCCCAACTCAGCCCCAGTGAGAAAACACTGAGACCAAATCTTAGGAGTTGATTTATATAAGGTAGGAAAAGAACTCAGCTATAAAGAGCTTTTTTTTTTCTTTTTCTTTTTTTTTCCACGCTGGTCTAGGGTGCTCTGAGACCTGCCCTGCAGTCANACTGAGACCAAATCTTAGGAGTTGATTTATATAAGGTAGGAAAAGAACTCAGCTATAAAGAGCTTTTTTTTTCTTTTTCTTTTTTTTTCCACGCTGGTCTAGGGTGCTCTGAGACCTGCCCTGCAGTCAACTTCCCATTTCTAAGCAGGAGACAGAAATGGACCCCTGAAGATACCATGGAGACCCAGACATGCCTACAGCTCCTGGGAAAGGCTCTGGGAAGTCAGCACCTTACCAGACACAGGTCTCTGACTTTTTTTCCCCCAAGCCCACCCATCTTCCTATGATTTACTGAGGGCCTGCTTGGAAGAATTCCCCTTTTTGTGTGAATTCCAGTCTGTTCCAGAACGCCAGGGCGGGCTGCAGATCGAGCTGGCATAGCCAGGGGCGGGTCCTTGAACCACAGCCAGACAATCCCATTCTCACCCCTGAAGACAAAGGCCAGGCTTAGCGTGGCCGCAGGGGCATTTCTAAGCCTTCCCTGACTGAGAGCCTCTCTTTTCACTGTTTCTGTGATGCCTTGGATATTTCCCTGCCCATTCAAAAAGGCACGAGACCTACTATCTCCTGTGTGTGTCTGTGTATGTGTTTGTGTGTGAGTTGTGTAAGTGTGTATGTATGTGTATGTGTGTATATATGTGGCTTTGTCTCTGTACTGCCCAAATTACCCTGTGACTCTCTGGAAGCCACAGTTTCCAGTGCAAAAAGTGTCAGGGCTGGGACACACTCGAACGGGGTTAGCAACCATGCCCAGTGTGGGGAGGGAACGATGCAGGGCCAGACGAGACATCTGTCAGGTTGCCGATCTCCGTGGTGCAAGCCACCTGACTTGGCTATTCCCCAAGCACCGATTGCGTGCCTGGCCCTAAGACAGAGGCAAAGCTGCACCCAGAAGACAAGAGGATGTGGTGTCCGTGCTCAAGGAGCTCAGTCATGCAGCCGTGGAAGGATTATTCACTTTCTTACTGACAGCAAGGGGAGGGACATTTGAGGGGGTGGAGCCTGAGCGGTAGCGACGGCCAATGGTCAAGGTGTAAACGCTCCCACGCAGCGTCTGGCGCTACCCATCACCCGTGCCGGCCTTGGGAAGACTGGCGTGTTCCAGATCACCAGTGCTTTCCAGGCTTGTGGGCAACATGGGCAGCAGACAAGCAACCAGATGAAGAAATTGCATTCCGTTAAATAATACCCAGCCGTCTGTGAGTGGCTAAGCAGGGAACTCCGACAGAGACACAGGGACATCCCATTGAAGCTGCTAGCTCTGCATATCTCTCTGCTTTCCAAAGAGGCCATAATGGAAGTTTTCAATCCAAATTATGCTCTCGTGTTTATCACAGAGACTTATTGGCACTGACAAATCTTTCTTCTATCCTCACTGCTTTAGGGCCACCTCCCCAGATGGGCTGCCGCTGTCACCTGCAGGCTCTGTCCTGGAAGAGAGCCGGGCACTTCTCCCCAGGACTTGCGGCCGAGGGGGGTTAAATCGATCGTGCCCTCCTGCTTTGCCCCCTCCTTCTCCTCACCGGTAACGCCGTCCCCCCCTGGTGGCCGCCATGGGACTCATAATGAATCGAATCAATAGTGTCGTGAATGAGGCTGACATCGAACCCAAGAGGAGCCGATTTTTCTTCCTTCCACTTTGAATAGTTATTCTAGAGCTCTTGGGTCTAGAGAGATGCCTTCTACTATTTAATTTTATTTATTCACAAGCATCAGGAAATGTCCCCATAGGCTTTATTCTTGTTTGGATTAGTGCAAAACGAAGAGAAACAGTGGAAATGTTGGGGTCCCTTTTCTTCTATCGTGAGGGTCAGGGATGTAAATGGTTATTCATATGGATGCTGGCACGTGATTATCCGGCTTTCCATTCTGCTCCCTCTCCAGGGAGCATACATGTGCCATAGGCTGAATTGTGTCTCCTCCCCCCCAAAATACGTTACAGCCCTAATCCCCTGTACTTGTGAAGGTGCCAGCCCTTGCCTCGCTGCAGGAATACGACTAATCCTTTCCCATCTGTGTGCATCGTTTTCCTCATCTATAAAATGGGGATTAAGAAAGCTACCTATTGTCATGAAGATTAGATGAGCATATCCATTTGGAGTCCTTAAAAGAACACTGGACATGCTCAGCATGATTCCTACTTTCCCGTTCTTGGGCTTTTGATTTCCTGAATATGTACCACGTGCCGGGCCTGGAGCTAGGAGCTTTGCCTGTGTGATCTCACTTAAAAGTTTGGTATTTTGTTCATCATAGATGTTTCTGCATTCATTTTGATCTGTTAAAATATTGCATTAAAGCCGTATTTATCATGATTGCTGTGTTTGGGGGGACCCCCTTAAATGTTGCACCCCAGGCACATGCCTCACTCACCTCACCCTCTACTCGGCCCTGGGAGGTGCACGATGAATTGAGTGCACACTCTAGTGTCTCTCCTTCCCTCTCCCCTGCCTGCTGTCTGCTGTACGGTTGGAATTTTATGAATCACACCAAAAATAGAATCGATAGTGGTATGAAAATAGAATCGATAGTGAAATTAGAGAGGGCAGAAAACATTCGTCCTTGGGGCCCTGCTCCCAATTTGCTGCTAGAAGCTTCAAGGAAAGGTGGCTTTGAAGAGAGAGCCCCTGTCTGTCCACTGGCTGTCTTTTGCACAGAGAGATGTGCCCGGGGCTGGGACAGGGCCGGCACACAGCCCTCCCCGCGTCCGGGTGCGTGTGCAGGAGACTCACACGTCTCTTTTCTTCTCTCAGGTCTGGACAGCGTGGGGCCCATGGTCGTGGCTGTTGGAGTAAAAGACTTCTCAGGACAGAAGGCCACAGTGGAAGCCAACAGTGTGGCTCATTCCTTCCTCGGTTCCTCGTCTGCTCGTCCGTAGAGTGAAGGCTCTGTAAGCACAGGGACTTGGCCTGTTCTGTTCACTCTGTGCAGTAGCCTCGGCCCCCATGTGGCTATCTAGCAGGTGACCTAGAGCAGAAGCTTGCCTACTTCCTGAGCCAACGTCTAATGAATCGGTTCGGCGATAAATAGAGTAACAGCATGAGACAGGGGTTCGATCACACGGGGCCACATAGCTGGAGGGTTCGTTCGGAAGTGCTCTCATCTTCCCCCCCACACACACACTTCCCACTAGCCTCGTTGTAGGATCTTCTCTGGGGAAGGGCATGGAACGATGGGGGAGAACCCAGGAAGTGACTGAATTTGGAAACGTGCGGTCTTTGGAAAAGCCTGTCTCTCTATGGTTTGGTCCAGAACACAACTTTGATTTCCCGGCTGGGAGGGCTGTCATGCAATCACCAAAACCTCCTGAGACAATGACATCGAGTTATCTGCCTTCATTTTTGAGACTCCAAGATCTTGGGACCAGAGCAAAGTGGCTGCACCCCCGGGTGGGCGTGACAGGTGATTCTGCCCCTCTTGAAAGGGATGGGCCTGAGCATTACGCAAGCGCGCCAAGCACACCCCCAGCCTGTGACCCCACCGCACCCCCGTGCCAGTGATGGGACCTTGTCTGGAAACAGGGCTGCTGCAGATGGAATCAGGTGCAGATGAGATGTTAGGGGGAGCCTTGATCCAGCACTGGGGTCCTTTTAAGAAGAAAGGACTCTGGACACAGACGCAAACACAGAAGGAGAAAGCCGCTTGTGGACAAAGGCAGAGGGTGGAGTGAGTGATGTGTCTAGAAGCCAAGGAACACCCAGGATTTCCAGCAGCCCCGAGAAACTCATACATTATGTTGTTAAGATGATCTCATTGTTAGGGTTGGCGTGTGCGACACAGCGTGGCCGCTTCAAATGACCCACACAAATACTAGGGCACAAATACGTCTCTGACCAACCCCCAACCCCGCAACCTTGAGACATAAATTCCTGATGTCAGACGCTCATTTTACCTCTTAACCTGTGCAAAGCTATTTTTATCCCAGCTTCCAGCCCCGTTTTGTTGAGCTTTGATTAACAAGGTAGCTGAGCATTTCTGGAAGGTCTCGACAGACTGCAGAATGAGTCTCCTGTGTTTGCTGGAAGGCAGTATTACACAGAGATGGGACTCTTGCTCCGAACTGGCTCTGGTCTGGTGTTCCTCACCGTGAGATCAGGGGGACCACCTAGCTCAGCAGCCTCCGGGATGCCTGCTCAAAGCAGAGACACCTGTGTGGATCCCCCGAGCCCGTGTCCAAGGGGAGAGTTCGGGCTACTGCATTTTCAGTGGATTTTATGGGAGGTTCTGGTACTCACAACATTAACCCCTGACGCACTCCAGAGACCTGGATAAACTGGGGATGGGGCCCTGATTGAAGAGAATTCGAGCACCAGGGAGGATGTGAGGGCCAGCGTGAGGCCCCGAGGAGAGACAGCACTGGGCACATTTGAGGGCTAGCTGGGAGGCCAGTGTGGCTGGCGGGGAGTGAGGGGAGGAGAAGGGGCAGCAGGTGGGCTCCGGAAGTGGACAGAGATCAGAGATCATCCTGGACGAGGTTGGCTTGGCGGTGGCAGAGAGGCGGCAGAGTGGACGGGCTCAGGATGGGTCTGGAGTTGACAGGATGACAGGGCTCCCAGATTGAACGTGGGAGGGTGGTGACGGAAGAGGAAGCAATTATAGCTCCTAGGCACTGACAGGATATTGGATGATATTAAAGAATTATTAATTCCTTAGCTGTGATAATGGTATCGTGGCTCTGTTCTTAATTGTCCTTACCTTTTAGAGACCCATCCTGAAAGCTTTATAAATTAAAGGATGTAATTCTGGGTTTAACTCCCAAATAACATGGGAGGGGAAGCTTTTGGGTGGGAGGGGGATGGGAATGAAACAAGATTGGCCCCACGTTGATCGTTGTTGGAGCTGGGTGATGTTCCCTCGCTCGTTGTGTGTGTTTGGAAGTTCGCACAGTGAACATTAGAGGAGGCACCCTTCCCCGGATGGGGAAGACAGTATCACTGCGAGGCAGTATCAGGAAGTGACTGTCGTTTTCTTGTTAATACCCCGATGGCGTGGTGGTACCTTCATCTCCTACCCACTCCCTGGACGCACGCCAGACAACGCAGACACAGCAGAGCTCAGGCTCCGTACACTCTCCGTGTGGAGGGAAGACTCTCCACGGTGGGCCGGAGCATGGGACACACTGTCCACTCTGTGGACAACTTGAGACCCCCTGATTTTACAGTGAACCTCGAAAGTCGGAAACAGTTCGCTGTAGGGCGGTACTGCTCAACAGGGGGTGGTTTCGGCCACGTCTGAACACCTGGAGATGGATGAAGGCATTTCTGGTTATCAGCCTGTGGGCGGAGGTGCTCCTGGCATCGAGGGGGTGAGACCAGGGACGCCGCTCACCCTCCTGCAGAGCACACAGCGGCCCCCACAATCGAGAATGATCCAGCCCCAGATGGCAACGGTGCCGAGATTGAGAACCCCTGATCCAGAGGCTGCTGGATCTTGGAAGGATGAACACAAGACTTCAGAGTCGGGTAGACCTAACAGCAAAAGGAGACTCTTCTAGAAATAAGCACACCGAGCTTCAGAGAGGCTGAAACACTGGCCCCAAATCATGCCGGTCTCCCCTCCCTGCTTCATTTTCTTCTGTGCGCGCACTATATAAGCTCCTTGTTTATTTTATATGCTGCACACAGATGTGCTCCCTACACTAGAATTTAAGCTCTAGGAGGTCAAGGATTTTATCCATTTTGTTCACTGATGTGTCTCTAACACCTTGCACAGTGCCTGGCACATAGAAGGAGCTCATGAATATTCATTGAATATTGGCAGCCCGCTGACAGTCCAGATCATCCCCATGGCCTGTCCAACCCTACATGACGTGGCCCCCTCCCCTCCCACCTCATCTTCCAGCACTGCTCAGCCCTCACTGTGCTCCACAGTCACAGGTCCCTCGCGGCTCCTCAAACACGCCAAGAGCACTCTGACCTCAGGACCTTTGCACCTGCTGCCTGAACATTCTCTTCCCCCACCATCTTGATGGCTTATTCGCTCCTTTCGTTCAGGCTTCTATTCAAAGTCACCTTGTCAAAGCAGCCTTCCCTGACCTCTCTATCTAAATAGTGCTCCCACCCCACCCCCGTCCTCCGTTCTCCTTTCCTGTTTTATGTTCCATCCTAATCCTCATCTCTCCCTAACAATGTAACATATATTTAAGATGTTTGTCCTGTCTTCCCTTCCATTCTCTACCAGAGATGTTAAAGTAATGACCTTGCAGAAGTTCTGATAATAAAATGCAGACATTAAGCCTCCAAAACATCCCAGATGGGGCCTCTCCCTTTGTTATCACTTCCATAAATGACATCTGAAAACAGAGCATCTGAACCTGGCTGCACCAGGAGACTGGGTACAGTATGACCCACGCCATTTGTCAGATGAAGTCAGCGTGGTCACATGCAATGGGTCCAGCGCCCTCTTGGCTGCTTCTGCAGGATTGCCCAAGAGCCTCTGGCAGCCACAACTCAGCCCTAGTCATGTTGGAATATGAGCACAAAGGTGCCAGATGTTTGGGGTTGGTTTTTTTTTTTTCCTTTTAAAGAAGTTGCAAGCCTGGAGTTTTATGTGAAAATTTCTAATTTTTAACACCAAGCCTACACCCTGCATGGCAACAATCAGCTGTAGCTAAGAGCCGTTGCCCAATTATGAAAGGGGCATGAATTCTTCAGGTCACCGCAAGCTTCGCCCAGAATGTTTTGCTCATTCATTTTACCTGCTTGGCCTTTGATGGTATTTGACTTTTCAGCTCCTGATTTAAGGATCTTAGTCAATGCTAAGCTAAACATGACTTAGCAGCATAATGTGGCTACCACCAAAAAACTAGACATAAAAACATTTGAAAGACTTATGTTATCTTGGGTTGCATCAATAGAGGTATATTGTCCAGGAAAAAGGAAGTTATATTCAATGTCTGGTCCCCACTGTGAGGTCTTACACCTGGACTCAAGGCCACCATTTCAAAAAAGATAAAGACTATTGGAATTTGTCTGTAGAAAACCAGATAGAAAGGTTGAGAAATTGTCCTTATTCTTTTACCCACCTCCCCCCCAGAAAAGACTTACCAGGGATATAAGCACTGTCTTCATATGCCTGAGCAGCACAAACGGAAGAGAAACAAGATTTATTTTGTGGCTCTACTGGGAAGCACAATTAGACACAGTAGATGAGAGATACAGAGAGATAAATATCCCCTCAGTTTCTCAAAACTGAATTTTCTCATTTCAGAGCCAAACAGGAATGGAATGAGGAGTGACTTCCCTGTCATTGGCAGTATTCAAGCTGAGGCTGGATGCCATTTCATGGGTCTATTGTAGAGGTGATTCAGTCATCAGAAATAAAGTTTGGAAGGGGGCAGAAGGGAAAGAAGAGAAGAACAGATGGATGGATTTACTGAGTGCCCACTGTGTGCCTGGTCCTCCATCAGTAGGTGCTTTACCTTTCTGTCACCTTCCAGATTGAGACTCTGGCTTAGACCATTTCCCCTCTGATTGCAATTAAACTACAGTCTCGGGTGAAAGTGTGGCTTGTGTGTCCCATCTCACCGCAAATGCAAATTATACACAAATTCCAAAGGGGTTGCAATTCGGTTTCTTTCTGAAAGGGCAACGGGAACCAGAGTGGGAAGCAGATTCCAAAGGTCACCTCTGCCCCGCGCCTGGGGCCCCTCTGCCCCCCTCGACAGCAGGGAAATCATTGTTCACTTGAAAACAGAGACACTGCGGGAATGCTCCGTGACGGCAGTGCACGCTCTCCCTCTAGCTCCGATCCTAAGCCACATTTATGGGGGGGGGGGGGATTGTTTTGTTTTGTAGGACCAGCTTGACAGCTGCTCATGGTCTGTCGGCAAGGAGAGGTAATGAGAAATACTCAGCAGTTGAGGGTTAACTAAGAGAATCTGTGGCATAACCAGAAGTCCCCAAGATCTCGGGGAGAAAACTGAATCTTTCTGAGCCTCCCTAGTGTCTCACTCTGTCCCCAGTGGGGACCTTGACCTCGGATCTTGAATTATAAAAAGGAGAAAGGCTGCTGTGGTTGGTCTCCTGCAACAGTTTCACCGCCCAGCAAGCCATTGTCCGAATAGGTGACAATGGGATCCTGGAAGAATGAATATCAGACCTCATTCCCTGCTCCAGTTCTTCCTAAGCCAAACTCATCAGTCTGTCTGTGATGTGTCTCCTGACAACTGCGCCAGCTTCCTCCTGAGCCCCTCTCCACCAGGCCCCTGCTGGCTTCTACGGCATCCATCTGAGTTTTGGATTCCCCGAAAGCAGACCCTCAGACAAGGATTTGGGCAGGAGTAGTTTATTTGGGAGGTGATCCCAGGAAGCAAAGTGAAGGAGAAGGAAGAAGAGCCGGCACAGGGTGCAATGACGAGCAAGCTACCTCTGGGGAGCGGGAGCTGGGTCCTGCTGGAGACCATGACCATGACTACAGGCCAGGTCTTAGAGTCGTCCCACTGGGGCATGAGGAATCTGGGGTATTTACCCTCTGTATTCGTTTCCCAGGGTTCCCCACAAAGTACCACTAACAGGATGGCTTAAAGCAACAGACATTCTCTCTAAGCTCTGAAGGCTAGAAGTCAGGTGTCAGCAGGGCTGTGTTCCCTCTGGAGGCTCTGGGGGCTGGGGGTGGTGGGAGGTCCTTCCTGACCTCTTCCAGGGTCTGGTGGTTGCTGGAAATTCTGGGTATTCCTGGGCATGCAGCCATACTGCTCCCATCTCTATCTCTGTGACACATGGTGTTTCCCCCCGACACCCTGCCCCATGTGCCCTCTGTGTCTTCCCATGGCCACCTCCAAACACCAGACATCACAATTAGGTCCCGCCCCCCTCCAAGTGATTTCATCTGAACTAATTATATCTGCAAGACCTTTTACCAAATAAGGTCACACTCTGAGAGTACAGAAGACACGAATTTGGGGGAGACACTATTCACCCCTGCATACCTCCACCAACTCCCTTTGTCCCTTATCCAGGCAGCATTGTCCAGTGCACAAGCCCAATGGCTGTACTGCCCACTTGTCCACTCGCTCTAGCCACACTGACCTCCTCAACTCAGTGACATCCCCTCGCACATGCTGTTCCCTCTGCCTGTGACACACTTCCTTCCAGTATCCACATGGCTAATCTCTGCTGTTTCAGATCTATAGTAGGCTCCTTTCAGATACAAGGAATAGAAACTCATCTCAAACTAGCTTAGCCACCCAAAAAACAGGAAACTCATTGGTTCTTGTAACTAAAAAGTCAGGCTCCAGGCAAGGCTGGATTTGGGGATTGGAAGCATGCCCTCGGTGTTCAGTCTTTCTCTGTCTCTCGGACGTGGGGGTTCAGGAGGGTTGTCAGAGGCCCCAGGCTCAATGGTTATGGCGGAACCACAGTGGAAAGGCAGCATCCTTCCCACTGGCTCTGGAGGAGGAAGAGCCCAAAATGGATTCTGATTTGTCTCAGACCATGTGCCTCTGCCGGACCACCACCATGGCCAGAGGATTACAGTACTCTGATTGACCAGGTCTGGGTCACGTTTCTACGTCTGAGAGAAAAGGGCAACCACACTCAATCCACATGGAATGAAGGAGTCTCCCCAGAAGAAGCTGTTATCAAAGAAAGGGAGAAGGTCCAGGCAAAAACAGCAGGTGTCAACTAAAAAGTCCAGTCCCCTATGGTATTTCTTCCGAGAGCCCTCCTCTGACCTCCATTCTTACCCCAAATCAGCCCTGTGTTACTCCCATGAATCCACTTCTTTTCCCTCATAGCACCTGTAACTTGTTTAGTATGCTTCCGTTTCTTTCTCTAACGTCTGCCTTACCCACTGGACTGTGAGCTCCCTGAGGACAGAGGCGATGCCTCTCTCGTTCACGTCTGGAGCCCACGCCTATCAGCGCGTGCTTTGACCACAGTAGATGCTCAATCATTGCACGGTTTTTATAAAGGAACTCAGTGATTATTCATTCCAGAGACTCATGGAGCTGGGTCTCCTGACACCCAGCCCAGCCCTGTGCGTAGTAGGAACAGTCACCCTGCTCATGGCTGTGGTCAGCTGTGCTGGAGTGATGCCAGACCCCAGCGCGGCATGCATGGTTCACGACCCACCTTCGGACTGTCCCCCTTGGACTCTGACCTCCGGCGTTCGCCTGTGTCTTGCTGTTACTCTTTCTGAGTCAGTCCAGCCTGGCACAAACACCGGAACGTTTAGCAGCCACAAGAGCCAGGTTCAAATCACAATTCTGTTACGTAACACTGCTATGGTTGCAGGCAAGATTCTTAAATGCAATGAGAATCCATTTCCACACTGATTTTTTTAAAACTATCTTCTCTACCTTTCTCTTTCATTATGATGCTGTATTTTATGAATCCTTATAAAGTCTTCTAGAAACCTTCCCAGAACGTGGTGGGGTATAAATAAAATGTATCTGCAAAACAGAGATAATATTGACCGTGCGGGGCTGCTGGGGGAATTAGAGATAATGTAGGCAGTGCACCTGGCGGACACTCTGGCCATTATTATTATTATTTTTGGTGAGGATGAATCTCAACAAATACCTTCTCAGACATCAAGCAGGAAACCAATTTCCTTGAAAATAAATGTCACAGATATGAAAGGGCTGATCCAAAAATAAATACAAAATCTCTAATCGGGAGAAAACGCAGAGGAATGGTGCAGTCCCGGAACGGGCCCTGTGCTGACCCGGCGGACTCCCTCTGGACAGTGGGGAAGGTGAAGCTGAAGGTGAAATGTAGCAGACGGGCCGGGGACACCGCCGGGCTGGAGGGGAATGAGGTGCACAGTAGGTGCAGACATTGCCAGGTGATCACACAGCGAGGTCGGGAACAAAACTGCTGGATGGTGAGCACAGAATATGGTGGGGAGTGTGCCCTCAGAGCCCAAAAGTAGGAAACCAGATTTTTGCTTGAGAGAGTTTGACATGACGAAAGAAATCGGAACTGCCGACTGACCCAGCTCTGGGTGTATTCAAATGTATAATTAATAAGCACAAAAAGGTCATGACACCTATCTCCCCTCTCCCCCCCCAAAAAAAAGTAAGGAGGAGGAGAACACAATGAAAGGTACTTTTTTAAAAATACCAACGTCAAGAAAAATCAACCAAGGAAACAGAAGATGAGTTCTCCATAATCCCCACGAAATCATGGAGATAAGAGATCTCTTAAAATTAAAAATAATTTTAAGGAAAAGTTCAAAGAAAAGTCTGTGTAACCACAAAAGAACAAATGAAGGATTGGGAAGAATCTAGCGGAAAATGGGAAACAAAATGTCGCAGCGGTAAAAGTCACTTTAGAAAAAAATAATTAAGGGGCGCCTGGGTGGCTCAGTCGTTAAGCGTCTGCCTTCAGCTCAGGGCGTGACCCCGGAGTCCTGGGATCGAGACCCACATCGGGCTCCTCCACTGGGAGCCCGCTTCTTCCTCTCCCACTCCCCCTGCTTGTGTTCCCTCTCTCGCTGACTGTCTCTATCTCTGTCAAATGAATAAATAAAATCTTAAAAAAATAAAAAAAAATAATTAAGGCAGTGTGACTGAGAACAAAGGATGTAAAGGAGAGCTTTGATGGGACTCAGAGGAAACATGCCAGTGTTTTAATAGCTGTACATGGGCAGATGTGGGCTTGAGGTCGGCTGGAGTAGGAACTGGCCCCCCTTGTGGGACATTGTCATAGTGAGGAGTGTGGTACAGGACTGTTCTCAAGTCACAAGTATGACCATAAAATGACAGAGTTATACCAAAGAAGCCAACAAAGGAAATAAAATCAAATCATTAAGTGTACCCCAAGTAAGGCAGAAAAAAGAGAAAAGGGAAACAACCCCTCAGTGAGACAAGTAGAAAATAAATAGCGAGAAGATAGACAAACCCTGGAGTATCAATAATCATGTTAATGTAAATAGTCTAAACACCCCAGTTAAACGGCAGAGATTATCAGATTGGATTTAAAAAAAAAAAACAAACTTAACTATATGTTGCCTTCAAGAATGAAACAATAANAAAAAAAAAAAAAAAAAAAAAAAAAAAAAACGGGAAAAGGCAGATCATGCTAACACCGGTCAGAAGAGTTTGAAATATCACACAATGTATATTTCAGAGCCATGCGCATTGCCTGGGAGAAAGAAGTTCATTCCAAAAAGATGGAGGAGTCAATTCATCAAGAGGACATAACAATATGAAGCTTTCATCACCAAAAACAGAGCTCAAAATATATGAAGCAAAACTGATAGAATTACAGAAGAAATAGACAAATCTATAATTATAGTCAGAGGTCCTCTCAGTAATTAACGTGACAAGTAGGAAATTACAAGGGTATTAGAGGATTTGAACAATGCCCTCAACCAACTTGACTTAATTGATGTTTATGGAAAAATTGCATAGCCATACGCAACACCTTTCCTCTGACTTCGAACTGAGATGTGTTCTAATTGCAGCTACACCACAACTCGCAGTCTTTAACCTCTCGGTCCCTCCGTGTTCTCATCTGTGAGAGGTAACACAAACACCTAGTCCTTTGGGTTGAGATGGAGTTAAACGGGATGGTGCGTGTCAGGTACTAATCACAGCACCCTAGTAGTAAACAGCTCACTGGCCAGTGGAATCCTAGCTGGAAATGATCCCAAAATTCCATGAAGCTCACAGCCCACGATGGGAGACATCATCGAATCACATGGGAACTTTAAGGCAGGACCTATGTATGGGCAGCATAGCGGGGCGGGGGGGAATAGTCACCCGGAGACCAATTACATCTGTAGAACGGCATGCCGTCCTCTGGGGGGTGCCAGAGATGAAGCTCCCGGTTCCTTTGGGCTCTCAGTTCTTGGCCCCTCTTAGAATTTCGGGAGTTGTCATGGGCACGCTTCAAGCCCGGGGTGTTATTGAAAAGGAGCCTGACACGCTCCCAACATGGGTGAGTGGCCTCGGCATATGGAGGTATTTTTAGCAGCTGATCTGCAAACATAGCCAGATGTTTCCTTGATGTGCGCAATGGGATGTCTCCTTGCAGAGTGCCCTGGTGCCCACACCGGGTCTCCGGAACAGCTCGGAGAAGAAGGGACAATCAAAACATACTACTGTAGACAATTTCGATAACGTTGACTTTGAAGCGACTGATTTCTGTTCGTCTCCATGTAGGCATGTTGCTGCCTTAGCAAAGAGATATATTTTGGGAAAGTGATCTGTAAAGCAAATCCAGCTTCTTCATTGACTTTCTTACAAAATCGTAGGTAGGTTTTCCCTGCAGAAACAAAGCACAAAAGCAATTCATCATTGATTAAAAAAAAAAAAAAAAAGTACCACGGGTGGCCAGGTTTCCGGCTTTTTTGTTGGCAGCGTTAATAGAACAGGTGATTTTTGATGACTTTTCAAGAGCTTTGCAGTATTTTGCATGAATTCCAAAATCCGTTTTCTCTGTTGCCAGGAAAAGAATTATCTTATTCATGCAACAAAATTATCTCACAGGCCACAAATCTCCTGACACTCCATTTTCGAATTCTGGAGTTCGGCTCTCTTTCTCTGCTTACATAATTCGCTAGCGCTGCCAGGAGTGGGCACCAATATCACACTTCGCCGGGAGGGACCACCTTGTGAAAATGTGTTCCAGTCCCCAAATTGCTTCAGCGTGTGTAAAAAAGAGTTCTGAGGCCTAGTTACCAATTCCACAGGCTCATTCTTCACAACGTGGTTTTCTTAAAATTGGGAGTATATGTGCCTGAAAATATCAGTAAGAAATTCAACAGAAGCTTAGTCAAGCCAAGTATGGTAGTCAAGGGCATCCTAGGATTGGGCATGCCAAGAGAAGTGTGACAAGAAGAGACTGTCCAGGAAGAGAAAGGATCTCCACGGATTTCAGATCCCCTTCATGGTGCAAACAAGCCACGAGGAGTCCTCAGGGCCCCTCTGCGGCAGGTGGCATGGCAAACAGAAAGGGAAAGATGAACTCGTGGGGAATCGTGTTGAGGAAGCTACTGGATTTCCTTCCCGACTCGCTCTTCCACGCCCATCAAACATTTTCCAGTTCTGTGGATTGCATGTGCCATGTGCACGAGCTAGTGTCTGCCCAGAATGTTCTCCCCCGGGGCCCCAGTTCAGCACCCCTTCCTTCACATATCCTCCCTGACCATGCTTCCCATGAGCAGAGATCAACGGCATGGACATCAGCTGAGTTGGTGGGAACAGAGTTTATGCAGAAACCACTGCCAGTAGGGGAAGGAGCTGAGTCCCCTCCCACTTGGGCGGAGGTGACCAGGGAATGGCAGGAGCTTGAGCAGACACAGGGAAGTGAAACTTTATAGGAAGGGGGAAGGCGGGTCGGTCCATGGGAACCCCATCTGGGTTTGCTCCCTGATGCTTCTGGAAGTCAGGCTGCTACCCTCCCCCAGAGGCTGGGAGTCGGGCAGGGGTGGCTGGCTATCATCAGGTGTTGGCTGGAACAGACGGTAAATTCTCTTGGCAGCCTTGAGTCTTTCCAGACAGCTCTTTAAGGGGACTGGAGTCATCCCGGGGATGTGGCCTTGAGCTGTCAGGAATTATGTTAGTGCTTGTTCTAGTCCAAGGCCAAGGTTTGGAGGCCTTGGCGAGAGGAAGGCTCAGAGTTCATCCAGAAGATGTGCTTGTCACCAGCCCACCGAGGCTAAGCGCCTCCCCTCACATCCCAGCCCTGTGCTCTGGCCCGGTATCGCTCCATGCCAAGCCGGCCCATCTGCAAGGCAGCTGTCCACTTGACCCTGAGCTCTGGGGAGCAGGCATGGGGTCCTGTTCCCTGTTCAGTTTCCCACTGCCTGGCCCATGGAACAGGTTTAATCCTTTCTTGTCGAATGCACGATCAAGGGCATACACGCGGTAAGTAGATGTGCCCCCGCATTGCCGCAGGAACCCCCCATCCCCGCGGCCCGACACTTGGCTGGCTACACACTTTCCGTGGCTCCCATTCGGGTCCCACTCTGCGACAGCGTTTCTACGTGGAATCGCCCCTGCCTGGGAGAATCTAGGCCAAGTATGTGTTCTGGGAGAATTACAGCTTTGTTTTTTTCCTTTTTAGCTGAGATGTAAACATTATGGTCACACTGTCGGATCAAATCAAAGAGGCCCAAGCTCAAGGAAGAGAGCGGGACTTCGCCGGGGCAAAGGCTACAAACAGGTAGGGACACGTTTGTGCGCCGTAGGAAGAGGGACTTCTTCCTGAGAATCCCAATTCTCAGGAGCCAGGGCTGAGGGGCTCCCAAGCCTGCAAGCACTTGAGCAACAAGGACAGCACAGGGCCTGTTGTGCCAAAGACCTGGGCGCAGTCGCATGTCCGCTGTTCGTGGGAAAGGTGCCCCGCCCTTAGCCTCCAAGCCCTTTGCTGCTAGAATAAAGGGGGCTGCAAACAGGAGTCAGGAAGTTGCAGGGTTTCATAAAGCACCCAGCGGGGTGACTCTGCACTCCCCTCTCCCGCCCTCCTCCTGCTTCTCCGTCTCTGGACAGATGCGTAGACCCAGCTCCCAGGGTGTCTGGGAGCTCATCATTTCCTTTCAGGACAGGGCAGGAAGGAAAAGAGGGGAGGAGAAGGAGCAGGGAGTGGAACAGAATAATACAACAGGAGGAGATGGAAGGGCGGATGGAGTACTGTGTCTTCCCCAGTTTCAAAATAACAGGTGCTTATAAAAAAAAAAAAAACTTAGAATAAAGTAAGTCACGCGTAATCCTTCTTACACTTTTCTGTAGTTGCTTCTTACCCTCCTAGTCACATATAAGGGCTTTTAGACGGGTTTTTATTTTGCATGGAGCTCCTCAGTCCATCTGCAATTATTTTTTATACACGATGGGATGGAGCTCTGAATTTGTTTCCTACCAAATCACCGATGCTCAGAACTCTTTGAATGGGATCCCGTTTCTTTCGTACCTTTTCCTTTCCCCAAAATACCCATACCCCCTTGCTGTTTTCGGATGTATCTAGTCTGCCTTGTAGCCTGGCAGTGACGAGCAGAACTCTGGAATCAGACGAGCCGAGGTGGGAAGCCCGCCCAGGCACTAGCTCTGTGGCCCTTGGGCATGGCCTGTGAGATCTCTGAGCTTCTGGTTCAACATCTGTCAAGTGGGGCTGATAATAACACTTCACAGGGTTACCAAGGAATAAGCATGTTGCACAATTCCTAGTACATGCTGAGAGTTCAATAAGTACTAATTCGCCAATGTTATTATCCCGTTGCTCTGCTCTAATCATTCATTCGTTCAAAAAATATGTTTGCATACCCACAGCGTTCCAGAAACTGTGCTCGGCCCTGGTGTCACAGGAGAGAACAGGAAAGTGTTTCTTGCCCCCAGCTTGGTGTCTGTTATCTTGATGTTATTTCAGACACACACACATTCTAGTCCTTGGTAACTGCTTCCCACTGGAACTTGGCTGTGGTGCTTGCTAGGGTGTCCCGGCTACTCCAAAAAGCATTAGGAGTCTTGTTGCCGATCTTCTGGGAAAAGCAGAAGTAAGGGTCGCGGGCAGCAACAATGTTTCCAGAATCCTATTTCTTTTGTCCTTAGCCATTGGCCCCACGGTAGAGATTTCAGGCACGGCAGCACTAAAGTAACCTCCTCCCCGTTCACCAGCACCCCACCCCCAGCACACACAAAATACCTGCTCTCAAAAGATCCCACTTCCTGGTACTTACGCCACTAGCAATGGGGCAAAACAGTCATGATTCTCACACCCCTAGCCTCAAAGGAGCTCCAGTCTGGATGAATCCCTCCTGCCTACAACTCTTATCTCTGGGTCCCCGGGAAGATGACTTGATGGCATTTCATCCCGACAGGTACCCCCACATGCACACAAACAGCATGGGTTCTCTTCTTCCTTTGGGAGAAAAGACACGAGTCTTGTCTCTTCGAGTTGCTGCTTTCCCACGAAGTGGAGGCCCAGCATTAGTCTCCAGCCCATACCTGTCATAAAGTGATGCTCCCTAGCAGTGCCTACAGGCTTCTCTGAAGCTCAGGGCCGGCCCTCCTCTCCCCACGATGCTCTGGTTGGTAAATGGAAATGGCTGGAAACGCAGTGCAATTATCCAAAAGGAAACCCCCACCATTCTGATTTATATTCACCAAAAAGCCAAATGGAAGGAAGCCCAGACCTGTGTCAGAGGGAATGAGCCCAGGATGCTAATTGGGGCCGTCGAGACATGGCCCGCAGGTCCATCTGTGGTCATGGGCCCCCCACATTGACAGAGCCCCCAAGAATTTGATCCCATCGCAAATTTCTGCCCTGCTCTGCACTTCTAAGAGATATAAACCATCGAAAAGAACAAATGGAGTGCTTTCTGTTTTCCCATTAAAGCTTTCCGCACACTGCTCATGTAGAAAATCATAATCTTCACATGATGCGCATCAGCCCCAAAGGCTGGGAGGATTGATGTCTGAGGCTGAGTATGAGATGCTCTGGGGCCTTGGGCTCGGGACTGAACGCATCAGGAAGGAACAGAGAGGGAAGAAGTGTGCTCCTCAGCCCCCACCCTCACACGCTTGACCTGCCTTCTCGTTTATTCCTTTTAAGAACCCTACAGGGCCTGAGAAGTAGTAAGGATTCAATACATGTCAAAGACGATGACGATCATGATGATGATGTTGATGATGATGATGGAGAAGGAGAAGATGATGATGGTGATGATGATGAAGATGATGGTGGTGATGATGATGAAGGTGATGAAGATGGTGATGATGAAGATGATGATGGTGATGATGAAGATGATGATGGTGATGATGAAGATGATGATGGTGATGATGATGAAGATGATGAAGATGGTGATGATGGTGATGATGATGATGAAGATGGTGGTGATGATGGTGATGGTGGTGATGGTGATGATGAAGATGATGGTGGTGATGAAGATGATGAAGATGATGATGGTGATGATGAAGATGATGGTAGTGATGATGAAGATGATGAAGATGATGATGGTGGTGATGATGAAGATGATGATAGTGGTGATGATGATGAAAATGATGGTGATGGTGATGATGAAGATGATGATGATAATTGTGATGATGAAGATGATGATGATGAAGATGATGGTGGTGATGATGAAGATGATGAAGATGGTGATGATGAAGATGATGATGATAGTGGTGATGATGATAAGATGATGATGATGAAGATGATGATGATGATGGTGGTGGTGATGAAGATGGTGATGATGATGATGATGGTGATGATGAAGATGAATGGGATCACAATGGTGCTGGCGATGAGGAGGAGGGGGCATCATTAAGCTGCTCCCCTGAGGACAGGAACAGTGTCTTACTAAGAAGCACAGGACCTTCTCAGTCTTGCCACATCCTTCCCAATGCCTGGGACAGTACCTCGCAGGAGCAGGTGCCATGTAAATACTTGTCAAATCACTGGACAAATGAGTTGAAGCCTTTCTCTCTCCCCCTCCAGCGCCCAGCCTCTAGGAGGTGCTCAACACATATCACATGACTTATTCGATAGATTCATGAATGACCATCCTCGTGTGTGTGTTGAGCTCCCAGACACTCCTTACGCCTCCAGTCCCTGGTCCTGGTCGCTACTTGCCAAGGAGGGTGCAGACCTCTGTCCCCCGACAAGGCATTTGGAATGAATAACAGCCCAGGTTGATGGGGATTTCCAAAGACCCAGCCATGGAGCACACCCCTAACCTTCATGAGAAGCACCCTTGAGCCTGGTTGGAGTCCCTCTGGGAGGGACCAAAGCTGATTTGGTGCCCTTCAGCCTTCTACAGCACTTCCAATAGGAATGAAAGCAACTTCAATTTCCCCTTCGGGCCTATAAATAATTCAGCCCCATTTGTGTGTCACTGAATCTTTTTTAGCAGGAACCAGGCAAAAGTCAGGGTTAAATAAGTGTCTCTCCAATGTTTGTGCATGATGTCAAGGAGTATTTTTAGGGCAAATGGTGTTCAGAGGAGAGATGAAGAGAAACAGTGAGGTCCTGTGTTCAAGCATAGATATTCCCAAATGGATTAGCGTGGGACCCCCCAGCACCCCCAGAGGCAGCGGGCTCCGGCCTGCATTGCTGACCTGGAGAGGGGTTAATGAGGACCGCGTTGCACTTAAAATGGAATGGGGCAGCTTAGGATTTTCGCCGCCCAGAAGGGGAGCCTGAAGAGTTTACGTCCTCATTCGGAAGCCTCCAGATTCTAGCGGGACTTTAAAAAAAAAAAAAAAAAAGCTTCTTCCTGCATAAGAATTAAATGCAGCAGTTGCCTGTGGACAGAGGGCAGGAGACAAGATTATGGGCTTTGAAGCCGCCTGTTGTGTGATCGTGGGCAAAGGACTTGAACCCCCAGAGCCTTGGTTTCTTCACCCATAAATTGGGGATAGTATCAGAACCTGCATCATAGGGTTATTAGGGTTCAGACCGACAATGGGAGAACCAAGCTTGGCACAAAGTAAGTACTCCCTAAAGTTAGTCTCTTAAATATGTTCTAGGCTGGGATTGCCCATGGCCGGCCTTCCACAGATACGTGATGTGGTTTTGCTCTGTCAGGAATGCCTCAAGGATTCTGGTTTGTGGATGTCAGCCTTTCTTGTTTTCTGGTCTGTTGCTTTATGTCCTGTCATTGTTTCGCCTGTCCCTGACCCTCTCTTGTCCTTTCGTGGAACTTGAGGGAAGAGCAGGAATGGCTGGGTGTGCTCATTCCTACCTTGGTGCTATCCCCTGAAAAGCATGAGCCAGGGAACGAGGCCCCCACAAGGGCTGCTCACCTTAGGATAAATAAATCCCATACCTAAAAAGAACACCAAGAACAGAGAACACCGTCTTGCTCGTGAGGACCTTGAGGCTTCAGAGAAAGGATGTGAGTGCCTTGAGAAAATGCAGCTAGAGCAGAGGTCCTTAACCTGGGGTCCACAGACCCTCAAGGTGTCCTGGGTCTAATTTTGGGAGTCCATGGACTTGAATGGGAACAAATTAGAAAAAGATTTTCAATGACCTCTACCTGGACGTTTTGATTTCCTTCAACTGAACATAGACAGCCAGGCATGGTAGGACTTCCTTTATCGTGACCTTGTTCCCAAGGGAAAGCAGAGATATCTTCCTGTCACATCACAGTAGTTGTAGACCTCGTTAAATATTGTTTGTCCTCAGGACAACTCTGAAGTATTGGTAGTTACAAGGTCTGCCAATAGATCTAGTCATTTAATGCACTAACAAAGAAGTATGTATACCAGTTCTATCACAAATAGGTATTTTTAAATACCTTGGCAGCAATAAAATTGGTTCCTTATGTAATTCTGATTCTTTTATGCATTTAAAAAAAAACTTTTTTGAGAAGAGATCTGTCTTTACCCACCTTAACCTTTGAACCATGCTGCCAAAAAAGTTAAGAAAGCTAGCAAAAGGCCAAGCTGCCATCCAAATATATCTGCCAGGAACTTTGAGCACAGGGGCCCTTCCTGGGGCCCACTCGGTCTCCGTGCTGATCCTGTCTTGTTCATACTCCACTTACAATCTCCCACCCTTCCTCCATGTTATCCAGGCCAATTAAGAGAAGGAGGAGGAGGAGAAGGAGAAAAAAAAGCAACAAGAACCCCAACAGTACGCCTTGCAGCTGACCTAGTTCTTCCATATGACTGAGTTCACATCCGCCCCGTCTAGTAGATATAGAGGACTAGAGAGGCCAAGGGTTTAGGTCCCAGCCACACGGCTAGCGATGAGTAGGTCCACGGCTCCACGTTGCCCCCTGCCCCCTTGCCTCTGACAGCCATCCCATCCTCACCAGCAACCCCCCATCTCTCTGCTTAGCAACCACCTTCCCAACACATCATGACACCCAAATTGTCTTATCTTCATCTTTATCCGAGGTAGTTTATTCTGTGCAGTTTTCGTTATTCCAAAACGAGACAGAAGTTTTATGGGGAAGTCTTCATGTCCAGAGGACCATGTCTGTGGCACTTGGGCAGGAGCCCCCTTGGCTGGTTGGGAGCGTTTCAGTTAGGACAGGCTAGGTATGCTGCAGAAACAAATGACCCCAAAACCTCAGTGACTTGACAGCAAAAATATTTCTCTCTCACTCATGTTACGTGTCCATCAGAGCCAGCCAGGGCTGCGTTCTGTGTCTTCCCTCTAGGACCTGAGCTCCTGGAACAGACACAATCTGGGGCTTGACAGAAGGGAATAATGGCTCTTAAAGTCAAAAGCATGATATCATTGACGGAGGGAAGCATTGCTCTCCTTCAGGGAGAGGGAGCATAGATTCCAGTGAATAATGCAACTAGTTTAGGGGGAAAGCCTACAGAAAGGTGCTCCCTTTTGACTACAATCTAAATGGCTGCAGGTCTGACCTCTGGTGATCAATCACATATTTACAAGACTGACCCTTGCTTCCTCTGATCTGCGTGCATCACGGTCCTGACAACCGTGATAATGACAAATTGCCTTTTAAAATTATTGAAGCAGGGCCACTTCCGGAGAGTGTGTTTAGAGGAGAAAGCACCCTCCTCTGTTTCCTTCTCCCCACGGTTCTGATGGTGTCACCCAGACTCTGATACTCCTTGGGCATAGTCCCTATTGTCCCAACCACAGACAGGACACACAGTGGGTATGAACACAGACACAGCCACTCGCTCCAAAATGCTGCCAATTTGTGAAGATTGCGTCTACTCCGTCTCTACAGACAGCAGCAACACCAGCCTGCAAACACTCTTCCTAAACCCTGTTCTCTAATGAAGGGACTGCTCTGGGCTGATCTTTGCTCCCTCTGAATTTAAATGCCACGTGGAGAGAGAATGCCAGTGCAGCAAGACGGATTAGCAAAAGGAGCTAAGGAGCTGTGGCCAGAATGGTTTTCTTCTTTCCTGCTGATTGATGAGAAGGTGGCCAGGCTTGCTTCCGTCTCAGACAGGTCATGGTGGAGAAATGTTAGTGATGTCATCAGGTGATGGATTTTCTCATACCGTCACTCACTGAACCGTGCCACAGCTATCAAGCCTTGTGCAAGGTGGATGGAAGAACTGAGAGCTTGGCTGCAGGGATGATCCCCTGATAATGAACTTGCTGGGATGACATAATGTCATGGGATGGTGGGGGAGCATGATGGCCTAGTGCAGAAGTCAGAGATGATTGAAGTAAGTGTGTGTCTGCGTATCTCATTTGTAGTTTCGTTTGTTTGGCTCGTTTCCCCCACAAATTTATGATGAAAATTGTCAAGTGCACAGCAATGTTGATTCATTAACATTTTACTAAACTTGTTCTGCTACCGATTGATCCTTTCCTCCATTCATCTATCCATCCCTGAATCCCTCTCACTCTTAGTTCATTTCAAAGTTGCGGACATCGGTATACTTCTTCCTAAATACTTTTGTATGATTGTCATTAAGTAGAGTTCAATATTTGTTTCTAGATTTTTTTGTGTGCAATTTACGTACGTTGAAATATGCACATTTCAGCCATACATTCCATAGGCTTTGACAAAAGCATGTATCAGCATGATCCAAACCCCTTTGAAGATATGGAAGATCCAAAAGTGTCCTCTCTCTCTTCCCAGTCAATCCTTGTCCTCGTCACTCCTGAGTTTTGCTTGTTCCAGAATTTCAAATAAGTGGATGTACTCCACATGTCCTTTTATGTGTCAGCCTTCTGCTCAGCACTGTTTCCGAGAATCACTCGTTTTCTGCATGTACCAGTAATTCGTTCCCTTCCGTTGCTGAGTCATGTTTGATTGAATAAATGTTTGTTTAATGTACTTTCTACAAGGAAACTTTTAGAGTTAAGTTTTAAAGAACATACATTGACTGTTTTTATAATTCATTGACGTCTAAAATTGGGAGCTTTCACATACAAATCTAGATTTCTGGGACACCTTGGTGTCTCAGTCGGTTAAGCGTCGGACTCTTGGTTTTGGCTCAGGTCATGATCTCAGGGGTCATGGGATCGAGCTCAGTGGAGAGCCTGCTTCTCTCTCTTCTCCCCACTTGTGTTCTCTCTCGCTATCTCTGTCTCTCTCTAAATAAAATCTCTTTTTTAAAAAGAGATCACGGAATGAATTTATGAAGGAGGGAATAAGTAAAGGAAGTGTGATCTCATTGGCTATGTTGTGCCAGAGCTCCCACATTCCAGAAAGGATAGGACCCTGGCTTTGGAATCAGTTACACCTGGGTCCAAATCCCGTCTCCATTTTGTATTGTCTTGGATGCCCCCCTTCCTTCACTTCCCTCTTCTGTACTATGCAGATAAAAAATGCGAACTTACCAGTCGCCGGAGGGATCGATGAAATAACATATGTAGCCTGCCGAGCATACCAGGGCGATATCATCGATGTCATCATCATTATTACTAGCTGGTTCTCCGCAAGAGAGGAGGTCAACCCATTTTTTATCCCATCTTTCCAGTGCAGCAATTTGGAACCTCTGAATTCTGAGAGACTCTGGTTGTGCCTAATGAAGGGAATGAATTTCTTGATGCACATGCCCTCCTTTCGCACCTGAGTTGGGTCCCAAATAGAAGCCATCACAAGACCAGAATCCAGGCAAATACGCAGGAACGTCGTTTCTCACGTTTTAGAGGACTCGAGGCAAAAAGACTAAAGAACCGCAGAGACCGAGGATGGAGAATTTCAGATGAAAAACGCCAGCAACAGACCCCAATGCATCCATGGTGTTAATATATGATAGCATCGCACTCATATCAGTGGGAGAAAGACAGATTAATCCATAAAGTTAACAACTGGGGAAGCATCTGGAGAGATAGAAAGGGGGATCCTCATTTCACACCTTGTGCTAAAACAAATCCCAGATGGAGAGCCAAGATTTAAACATAGGATAATGGAACCATTAAAATACTAAAAGAAAACATGAAGGGCTTTTTTTTTTTTTAATAAAATCTTGATGGAAAGAAAACAGGAAGCACTACTACAATTCCGAATCCATATATAAAAGAAAGGTACATTTGAACAAGTAGATAAACAATTTCTGCCTTTAAAAACCACCAAGTTTAAAAAGATTTACAACATAGTGGGGAAAATATTTATGCAAACCAGAAGGAAAGGACATTTCCTAAATAGAAAGAAATCCTGTACCTCCATTCAAAAAAGACCAACAGCTCAATAGAAAAATGGACCAAGTATCCTCATTTTAAAATAAAATAAGGGGGCACCTGGGTGGTGCAGTCATTAAGCGTCTGCCTTCAGCTCAGGGCGTGATCCCGGCGTTCCGGGATCGAGCCCCACATCGGGCTCCTCTGCTGGGAGCCTGCTTCTTCCTCTCCCACTCCCCTGCTATGTTCCCTCTCTCGCTGGCTGTCTCTCTGTCAAGTAAATAAATAAAATCTTTAAAAATAAATAAATAATAAAAATAAGAATAGCTCTTTAACATCTGAAAATACACGCACCCACATGAGTTAGAAAATACATGTAAATTAAAGCTAGAATCACGTCTTGAACTTCTCATGGGCAAAAATCAAAATGTTTGATAAAATGTCACTGAGCTTGTGGGGACGCAGCCACCCCCATCGGTGCTGTTGGGGAGATAAACTGACTAAGCTCTATGAAGAGTAATTTGCCATCAACTTTTTAAATTTGATACACGTATATATTGTGAAATGATCACTGCAATAACGTTAGTTAACCCATCCATGAACCCAGAGATAAAATGTAGTATTTCCCCCACCACTACCCCTGGCAAATACCATTTTACTCTGTTTCTGCAAGTTTGGCTTTTTTTTTTTTTCAGATTCCCCGTATAAGTGAGATCATACAGTACTTGTCTTTGTCTGATGTATTTCACTTAGCCTCATACCCTCAAGGTCCATCCATGGTGTCACAAATGGCAGGAATTCCTTCTTTTTATGGCTGAATAATATTCCATTGTGTGTGTGTGTGTGTGTGTGTGTGTGTGTCACATTTTCTTTATCCATTCATCTTCTGATGGACAACTGAGATTGTCTCCATGTCTGGACTATTGTGAATAATGCTACCAGGGACATGAGGCTGCAGATATCTCTTCAATATAGTGATTTCGTTTCCTTTACATAAATGCCTAGAAGTGGGATTGCTGTATCATATGGTTGTTTTATTTTTAATTTCTTGAGGAGCCTCCATACTGTTTTCCATGGTGGCTGCACCAATTTACATTCCCACCAACAGTGGCCCAAACTTTTAAAATTAAAAATGCACATACTATGTGACCCAGAAATTCCACTGGGAAAAGTTATCCTACAATCACACTTGGACTCGTGGGAGATGCTGTGAATACAAGGGTTATTTGCAGTATTGTTTGCAAGAGCGAAACAGTGAGGATAACCTAAAAACTATAAATACATTCTTGGTAAGATGGATTATGGCGCATCCTGAAAATGGGTTACTGCTTTGGAGCAATATAGGACAATCCCCAAGACATATTGTTAAAATTGACCAGGATGGGTGGGGGCAGGTACAGAACGGTGACTAGAGTAAAGCGACGGTTGGGTGCAGGGGGTGGAGGGAGAGGAGTAGGTAATGCACAAATGCATAGGCTGTATCTGGAAGGACATACAAGAAACCAATATCAGTAGTCGACTCTGGACAGGGACGATGCCTTGGCTAAAGCTGTTTTCCCTTTAAATTTTATGCCATGTACACGCATTACCTATTCATTTTTTTCTTAATTTAAAAGATAGTGCAAATTGCTATCTCTGGGCCATTTAAACAGGGATGACTATTTTCGCAGACTATCACAAAGAATACTCGGGCATTGTTAGAATGGTCCAAACATATTCTCCTATAACCCGGGAATTCTAGGAACTTCCTGAAATACATCAGCACCAGCTAATTTCATCGCACTCAAGATACGGAAAGAATTTCTATTAGATGTGTAGAACCCTAGCGTGCTTTTGACCTCCAAGTCTCCAGATCCAGTAGCATAGAGCAGAAGGGACTAGCATGGGGCCTCCCAGTCTCCTGCCATGGCCTTCAGAACAGACAGGACCTCATTCCACCCAGAGCTCGACGGCCACCCAACTCCCAGGGCCCATCACACACACAGGCATGGGGAACAGAATGCGGTTCTTAACATAAATGGAATTTGGAGCTATTTCCAAAGCTAGAACGCATTCAGACCGTAATGAGAAGGCATTTTTAGCTTCCAAATGGTAACTGACATTTGAGGGTTTACAATCTGCCAAGCTTCGACATGAATTCTCTCTTCTAATTTTTACCATGATGATGCCTCTCATCATTTCCCTTTACAGGTGAAGCAATGGGTGCTCAGAGATGTCCATCCGAGGTTACAAGGTGAGACTCAAACTCAGGCAGTCTGACTCCAGAAAGCCTTCCCTCTGTCTACCCTCCACTGCTTTTAAAATCACCAAGCCCTGCCTCCCACCTGCCCGCAGCCACCATTTTGGACAGCAAAGCTCCAGGTGATTACACAGTGGGTGGCTGCGAGGAAGGTCTCCCTCATGTGAAACAAATCGTCTGCTCCTCCCATGTCTCCAAGCAGCGAGGTCAGGGTCAGCCCTGAAACCCGTGAGGGAAAACCTGGTGGTCAGGAGCTGACTTTCTGTGACAACCACTTCCCAACCGTGTAACCAGAGCTCTCCGGAGAAACGGAACCAATAGGAGAGAGAGAGAGAGGGAGGTTTATTGTAAGGGATTGGCTCATGCAATTAAGGAGGCTGAGAAGTCCCACAATCTGCTGTCTACAAGCTGGAGACCAGAGAAGCATGAAGTATTGTTCCAGCTCAAACCAAGGCCTGAGAAACCAAGGAGCCGATGGTGCATAATCCCAGCCCAAGTCCAAAGGCCCGAGAACCAGGCTTGCCCGTGTCTGAGGGCAGGAGAAGATGGACATCTGAGCTCCAGCAGAGACAGCAAATCTGCCCTTCCTCCACCTTTTTGTTCTATTTGGGCCCTCAACAGATTGGACGATGCCCACCCACACGGGTGAGGGCAATCTTCTTTAGTCAGTCAACTGATTCAAATGCTACGCTCTTCCAGAAACATCCTCACAGGCACACCCAGAAGTCAGGTTATACCAGCTATGTGGGCATCCCTGAGCTCAGTCAGGTTGACACACAATATTAACCTCCACTTGGAACAGGTGACTTAGCCACCTCGGAATGAGATGGTCGGAGGGAAGGGCCTGTGCACAGTAGGTCGTCAATCCAGGTTAACCACTATTAGGAACGTTATTGTTTTCTTGTATGACGTTTCTGTCTGGCACAACTCAACGGTGAGCTCCTGAACTGAGTTCCTCTCGGTTGCTCTCCCCTTCTTCTCTTCATCACCCAGCACATAGTGGGTCCTCACACAGGACTGCCTGGCACACAGTAGGTCCTCAGTATGACTGTTTGAATTGAACTGAATCCATTTTAGCCTGAATATCTTTAAGTGGTTGGAGTTGCCTGTGTGATCTTAGGTATTAACTCTGCAGAGGGTAAGGGCGCTGCTGGAAGGGACACATTGGCCGCCCAGGGCTGGGGTCAGACGGTTCCTGGTGCCCAGAACTCCTCTCCTCCTACACCACCCCACACGCCAAAAGTTTCTTCTCCTACGAGCCTGTGCCTCTAACATCTTTACAACAACAACAATTCTTAAGGCTTTTACTCCACAATCAGCAAAGAAGATTTAAAATAGCACGAGAGAAGAGGTGTGTTGACTCCAATTCACGCTACGCAGGGAAGCACAGAGACGGCGGGAACCTCTGACACCATTCAGTAATTCCGAACCTTGCTGCAGGTTAGGATCTCCAGAAGAACTTTTAAAATTTTCTAACGGAATCAGAGTCTCTGGAATGGGGCCCACTGTCGGTATTTTTAAGGCTCCCCGGTGACCCAAATGTACAGCCAAGGAAGGAGCATCAAGGGGTTAGCCAGTCACATCCTTCTTCTTTTTAAGGGAAAATGCGCCTAACATAACATTGACCATGAACCATTTGACGTGAGCCATTCGACGGCGGTCAGTATATCCACAATACCATGCAGCCACCACCTCTCCCTAGTTCCAAGGCATGTTCAGTGCCCCCGAAAAGAAACCCCATACCCATTCGGCAGGCACCCCCAGTTCCCTTTTGTCCCAACCCCTGGGAATCACGCTAATCTACGTTCTGTCTCCACGGATTTACCTGCTCCAGAAATGTCACTGAAACAACATCGCACAACCTGTGACCTTTCCCGTCTGGCGTCTTCACGCAGCATCATGTCTTCAAGGTTCACGTACGTTGCAGCCTGTGCCGGGACTCTTCTCATGGGTGAACATCCCAAGGAGAAATCTACCACGTGCTGTGGATCCCCTCAACCGTCAGTGGACCTTTGGGTTGGTTTTCATCACCTCCTTTGAAAGCTGAGGAAGTGAGGTCCAGTGAGCACAGGGGGCTTCAAGAGTCACACAGCTCTGGGAGGCAGACCAAGGCTCAGATCCTTGTCTCTTAATTCACACGCAAGGTCGCTTCTGACTCCGCTGCTCCTCCCCGGTGAGCATGTCAAACCCCGCCCCCCCGTGAGGGTGTCAGCGCTCCACGAGTGAGTCCGCTCCCTGCCGAGTGTGTCAGCAGCCCGGTGAGTGTGCCAGACCCCTGGTGAGTTGAAAGGGGCATCTGAGGGCCAGCTGTGTTTGCACTGAGAGGCAGTCTCCCTCCTCACCTTCCCCGAGGGGAGGAGCGGGAGAGAGGATGGGGGTGGGGAATGAGAAGCACACCTGGGCCACATTCTGACCCCTTGTCCGTCAGCTCCCTGCCCTGGGCCAGCCCACAGGGCCCCTCCAAATCTCAGGCCAGAGACCCCAGGAGCAAGCAAGACAAGACTTTCAGGAGGTGACCCCAGGAGCCCAAGGGAGGGTGTGGGGAAGAGAGGCAGGGAAGGAAAGGAGCCGAGACTAGGGCGCCCAGTCCGGTACCCAGCAGGCAGCTCTGCGAGATGGTGTAGATGATGCCGCCGAGTTGCCCACCGGAAGGGAAAAGACGCTGGGGTGTTCATCCTCCAATCCCCCATCCGTCATGGCTTCTGGGGCTTTAACTCCATGACGCTTGTGGGCCGAGAGACAGCCCTCGCACAGAGAGTGACAGATGCCAAGGTGGGGACAGGCACAGTGACAAGGGGAGGTGATGGGCCTGAGGCAATGTGCTCTCATCTCTGTTTCCTTCTCTGTGAGAGGGGTTTGCAAGTGAGGTCGCATGTAAAGCACAGAAGCAAGCCCACAGCAGCGTTCAACTCTTGCTCTCCCCACCTTCACCCCCATTTGCTCAACACACATTTATTGAGCACCTACAACGTGCCAGGCATCTTACTGAGGGCTGTGGGTGCAGAGAGAGATGAGAGGTTGTCCTAGTCACCTCGGGCTACGGTGACAAAACACCACAGACGGGGTGGGAGGAGGGGAGCTTAAACAACAAACATGGATTTCTCACAGATCTGGAGGCTGGAAGTCCAAGGTCAGGGTGCCAGCAGATCCTGTCTCTGGTGAGGGGCTCCTCCTGGTTTGCAGACGGCCGCCTTCTCGCTGTGCTGACATGGAGGAGAAAGAGAAAGGGTGAGTTCTCTTCCCCAGCACGGGGGCTCCACCTTCATGACATAAGCACCTCCCAATACTGTCACATTAGGGCTTCAACATACGAGTTTTTATTTTGGCGGCGGGGGTGGGGGGGTGACCAGAATTCAGTCCATAGCAGAGGGAATCCCTGCCTTTGGCAAACTCACATCTAATGTGGATGAACGAGACCTCCCATCCTTTCCGATGCAGAAGGACAAAAACAGGCCCAAAGTTCCAGCTGTCACTCAGAGGGAGATAGACTCCGTGTCATGGTGGAAAGCCCAGCTGCCGCTTGAATTCCAAACTCATGTCCCCATTCTGACACAGCTTCCTTCTCACCTCCTCTTGGAGCCAGGCACTAAGAGGAACTGGCTGGTTCGGGCCCCAGTTTTGTTGGCGGGCCGCACAGATCACTGCCAACCTCAGCCCGGCGATGGGCACGGCCCCCCTCACTCTCCCTGTAAAGCCTCGGAGCGCTCATTCAGGGCAGGTGCGAACTGGTCAGCCTTCAGCCATTTTCAAATCTCGGAAACCTCCAAAAATAGCTAATTCTAATGCATATTTCAGGTTAGACTTGTTTATTTTCCCTCTCTCTGAGCCAGCAAGCTAATTTCCCCAGAGGGAGAAGGCAAGCAAAGGCTGCTGCCAGAGAACAGAAAAATCGGCTTTAGCTTCTCCCTTGATCGCCCGTGGGGGAGATGCCTCCCGGGCCCCATGTCTCAGTGCTCTCACAGAGGCCCGGAGACCGGGGCTTTTCTTTTCCGCGGGTAAGACATTTGAATAAACCCAGCCCCAAAGCCCAGCAATTGCCTGACTGTGGACACAGACTTCCAGGCCTCTTAGCTTGCAAGGGGAGAAGCAGGGGCCCACAGCTGGATGCCAGCCTTGATCTTTTCTCAGTAGCCAGGCTGGGGGAAGACAAAACAAAACAAAAACAGAACCACTGTGGTTTAAATTCCAAAGTAAGGAAGGACCCTGGTAGACCTAGTGTCTACACAGCTAGGGCCAAGGATGGAGGGATGATGGGTGGGTCTTGCGTGCAGTATTAGCAGAAAAATGTACTGTTTGGCTGCATTCCTATCACAGAAACTCAACTATATTTAACCAGAATGGAAAGTGGTAAAAACACAGTATAGGAACGCTTGAATTCTCCATCCACTGACTGCTCGAGAGTCGTGGCTCACCTTGAGGCAGAGAGGGTCGTGGGCCCAGACATCTGCACAGACTTTCCTTCTGCTAGCAGAGCTATTTGGGTAAGAACAGCCCTGCCAATCCCCCCAGGTCCTTCCTGTCTGAGGCCTTTGATGGCTCCAAAAGAAACCTCATTCTCCTTCGGTCTGTAAGGGTTGCATGATTCCAGAACCTCAAAAATGAGATGCAGAACTTGAACTCCAGAAGGAACAAGACGGTGGGAAAGCCATTGGGCAGTGACCCTCGCTTGGGAGCTTTATGGAGATCCGGGTAGGAGGCAGTCCCAGTATCCCTCTCCCAACCTCAGAAAATCAAGGAGCTAAAATTCAACACCAGGACTTTCCTAAAGAAGGGTGTCTGATGAGCCAGACAGCCTGCCGAATCATGGCTTCTGAGATGAGCTTAAACCACCTCACTGCTGTTACCCACAGTCTCCGGAGTCCATGGGGGGGGGGGTGATAAAATGACCAAAGCCACCAAGATCAGAAGCTCTTTTTCTTTTCTCTAGAGACATTCTGGAAGGCATGACCTCTGAGAAGAAGGGATCCAGGACCTCAAGAGTAGGAGCAAAAGAGGAGGCTAAAACCAGGGCAGTCTGGCCCTAGTAAGTCAGATTTTTCCCTTTGTGAATTCAGGTTGTTGCCTACATCCTAGGGGCCCTGAGCTGGTTCCATCCACACCTGTCGATTCCACATCGAGGGTATTCATATTCTGCTTTTGGCAAAATCTTGTCCATTAGGTAGGTTTTTTATTTTTGGTCTCAATATACCATGAAGAAAATTAGACTCAAAGTTCAAGTGACAGGGGCGCCTGGGTGGCTCTCTTGAGCCTCCAACTCTTGATTTCAGCCCCAGTCATGATCTCAGGGTCATGGGATAGAGCCCCATGTCAGGCTCATTGCTCGGGGGCGGGGGGGGCGGTCTGCTTGTCCCTCTCCCTTTGCCCCTCCCCCAGCTCACACAGGTGTGTGCGTACTCTCTCTCTCTCAAGTCAAAAATGGATCTTTTAAAAAAAAAAGAAAAAAGAAAAAGAACGAAAGTTCAAGCAACCTGTCCAATGTTACTCAGGCAATAGATGGTGGAATCAGTATTTGAATCCGCATCCAAAGCTGAACGAACTCTTTCCACTGCGTTGCTTTAGAAGAGAGGCAAATTCCAAGGAAAATCACAGCAGCATTCTTGAGGTGGTTACACAAAGCAGTTTCTTTCACGGTTCTGCTAGTCAGCGCCCGGTGCCAAAAGGAGGCATTTGCTTTTCTCCCTCTTGTCTCTCCTCTGCCTGGAAACCTCATTTGCATGAGGTCTTAAACAATACTTTTGGCTCATCCTCTTAGGAAACAGTGGAGGATGGAGATACTAGCTCTTTCTGGAGACTGCCAATGTCTAAATCAAAATTTTTTCTCCAGTAACTGGTGGTCAGGATGGACCTTGTCCAATTTTTTTTCACTTCCAGGACGGTTGGTGTCTCTTCCACATGCCCCGTTTTTCTAGACAACTTCCTCTTGGAGAAGAGATGGCACATACGCACGTATACCGTTTCTTCCCCAGCTTTGCCCACGGCAGACATTTCTAATCAATCTTGGCATTTCATCCTACTGATCCTACCCTCAGCCTCAATCTTTATTTACTGAAGCACCGGCATCTACTGCCAACCAAGGAAACCCACTTCCCCTGTGTCTTCTATGGCGATGCTCCATCTAGCTGAGCTTCCAAACCATCCTTTTGCACCAGAAGACCAGGATCTCCCCTCTCCCCCCATTAAGGCTGAATGCAAGACTCAGCTTAGAAAAGCCACTTCCTATTATAGACTCTCCGTGTGGAGTACGCTGTGAAACCCTTTCACCTGGCCATTATTAATTAAATCGGAACAGAAATTGTCCCACGGTGCATTCCTGATGAGCCTGTTCCATGTGACTTCACCTAAATATTTGACTTCCCTTTGGAAATTCGGGCCGAATTCCAGAACCTCTCACATGGTAGGGTCAAAACATCTCAAGACCAAGGTCACTTTGCAGTCAAGGGCACCAGTCCTGGGTCAGACTGTGAGTGTGAGGCTGAAGCTCCCCACCACGCGGGTCCACGCTGAGCTCCCGTCAAGGGACGTGAGGCAGCACATTCTGCACGAGCTCCAAACTCAAGGGCAGGAGGGGCTGCATTATTTATAGTTCCTGTTCAGCACTCCTCACAGGCGGAGTGCACCATACACCGTGACCTGCGTGGGGGCGCTTTGCCTCCCTCCCCCAACTGCGGCAAGTGGAGAAAACAAAACTCCAACCATCAGGACTCGTCGCTGCTGCTTTAGGTGAGACCAAGAAGCTGGAGTGCCTGGAGGTGCAGGGCACAGACTCGGAAAAGGTTGTGATAAGACTCAGCATCATCANTGTGTACCACCGCTCTCCACGCCTGTACCCCCGGCAGACATCACTAATCAATCGCGACTTTCCTTCGCTCTGACGTGGGGAAGCAGCACAGAGTTGCCCTCTATACGGGGCTCCAGGAAGCCCCTGTCAGCCACCCAGCGCTGACATGTGAGATAAAAGCTGGTTGCCATTCTGCCGTGGAGAACCTATTCACACCAGGCACTCAGCTCGGACTGCCACGGATGACATAAAATCCTGCTTCCTACTCCCACTCTTGTCTATGACAGTCCTTAGCTGTGCCCCAACACCCCATGCCGTACACGGACCTTGTCCATAGAGGGACCCAGATCATTGCTGCTTTTCCCCAGCTTATCCTTCACTCTGTCCAGCCTCATCCTGTTCTATCAACAAGATGGCCCCTGTCCCTAGACTCGGCACTTCCCCATCTTCCTCTGGGCCTGGGAACCCTGACACTAGCACCCTCCAAAGTATCCTCATCACACCTGTTGCAACCCAAGCCCTGGCCGACGTGCCCTAACCCCCCAGAAAGAAAGATTTCAACAAAGTCAGCCCATTCTAGAAACATGGTAATGATAATTGAGCTTCTGATCGTCACCAAGCATCTTCACATCCATGATCTCAAGTGATAATCCAAGTAGTCTTGGAGGTGAGTGTAGAGAGACCTGGAGGTTTGACAGCCCACATAAATAGGTCCAAACCGTGGCTCGACACATTACCAGCTGGAGAGCTTAAGTGCATCCCTCTGCCCGCCTGAGCCACGTTCTCTCCGTCCGCAGACCCAGCAGCACCTACCTCCCAGGGCTGTTGCCAAGACTAAATGAGATCACGCCCACAAGTTCTTCTGACAGCGTCAGACAATCAGAGCGTGTTGGCCGCAGTGGTTTTTATTAGAAGATGCTGTCTCAGATTGGTTTCTGAGAAGATCCTAAGATCCTAAGATAAGGGTTTGAATGCCATGGATCTGTGAGGCGGTCCTAGGAAGCACCTGAGGGAAGTAAGACAGGGAAGGGAAGGGAACCAAGGGTATATTGTGAGTAGGTCACACTTGTCAGCTACTGGGACTCCATCCCTGAAGAGACTCTGGGAGACGAGGCAGAACACAACCCCCGGGGTGTCCCACCCACGCGGCATTTATGCACCCACTCCCATTCCTGTTCTTGAGGGCCCCTCCTGGGCATGTTCTCTCCCCACACTCCCGACTCGCCTTGCGGTTGGGCCAGTCATGCTC
>NC_048227.1:31217269-31279378 GCF_002007445.2 Ailuropoda melanoleuca
TTGAGGGCCCCTCCTGGGCATGTTCTCTCCCCACACTCCCGACTCGCCTTGCGGTTGGGCCAGTCATGCTCCTAGGACCCTGGAGGCTGCCTCAGGCCGAGTTGCCATCTCCTTCAGGCAGAAGCTGTTGTCAGGAACTGGAAGTGCCGGGGGACAGATGAGCGGAGCACCAAAGCGGAAAAGAGAGTCCTGGGGGTCAGGTGGCAGACGCAAGCATACACATAGTCTGAGCGGCAGTGCAGCGGGGAAGAAAGAGTCTCGTTCCGGGTTCAAATTGCAGCTCTACCACTTGCTCGGGTGTAAAATGGTCATCTCAATACCCGCCTGCTAACGTGCTACGGGGAGTTCACTGTAAAGTGTAGGGGAACCACCTCGCAGAGCTTGGGTGCTCAAGAAACAGTGGTGGCAGCCAGACTGCTCAGTGACCTGTCCCTTTCCTTCTTCTACGAGGACAGGTGGGCTCCCTGACAGGCAGTGAAACTTGCCTTATCCATCCATCCGTCATTCCATCCGTCCATCCCTCCAAGAGCTATGGAATACGCCCTGGAGCCCAGCGTCTCCGCAGGAGATGGGGATACACTGGGGAACAGACGTGACCTTGGCTGTTCTCCTGGACACAGGTAAGCAGTCTAATGAGTGCAAGAGCAGACTGCATTTTCTACAGCACTGCGTCTCCGAGTTCAGTGGGCACGTGAGTGACCCAGAGAATATGACTGAAATCCAGATTCTGCTTCAGGGTCTGGGATGGGGTTCAAGAGTCTGCATTTCCAGCAGGCTCTTAACTAATGCTGATGCCACACAGTTGGAGCAAAAAAACTCAAGAGAATTCATTGGGGAAGCAATGGAGGAATGAACTCCTCCTTGGGGGAGGGCATCTGCTTTCTCTAAGGGTTATCTCAACGTTGTGATCCATCTGGGTGGAGGAGGAAATTATGGAGTCCATGAACTAGACAGGGTCATTCAAAATGATTTAATCCAGATGTACGGGAAGGCGACTCTCTCACCATCCCCAAAAGTGGGTTGTCCAGTGTCTTCATAAGGACGTGAAGGAGGAGTCACCTCACCCTGTCTTGCTGGGGTTTGAATACTTGGATGGCCAAGAAACTCTCCATGGTCCCAGCTCTCACATGAGCACGAGTGGAGGAAACATTATAAAGCCAACACACCTCCTGGCACCCCCAAGTAGTCTCAGGCTTGCCCCGGTGGGACCAGAACCAGAAAGCAAGCTCAGCACAGAGTGACTCACGGTCAAGGCCTTGGTTCCAGAGCATCCGAGCCAGATAATGAGGTGAGCAGACTTTGCCTCCCAGATTTCTGCTTCAGCCCTACCTTCATGTCCTGAGAAGCCGTTCAGGCTCTCCTCTCTTCTTGAACACATCCGTCGAATTTAGCCTAAATGAGCTAGCCGGAAGAGATGCCAATGCAGTTGGGTTTTATCTGAAGTCACCTAAACCCATATAGAGTGACGGGAACAGAGTGTCACCCTGAGAGACCCATATGAGCCACCCCACAGGTTACAGAGGCCTCGAGGGTCAGTCAGTTTTCCACAGTAAACATTTCAGCCCATAAGATTGTGTTGTAATTTGTGGGAGAACAGGGGATGAGATGGAGAATCCTATACTTAGAATAAAAACCCTCCTTTTTTTTTTTTCTCCAACTGGCTTGAATAGATTTCTACTACGTGCAACTAAGAGATGCTTGATTAAAAGACAGGTTTCCAGATGGCCGAGGCCTACCAATATTCCCAGCTCAGTGGGTATTTGTTGATGACTGAATGAGCAATGCTATAACCCAAAAGAAGGTAATTCCGTAGGATTTTGGTCTCCACGAGACACGAAGGGAGCCTTCCCTCGCCCATGATATCTTACTCTGCCGATGCGGCCCGAAAGGAAAATGGACACTCAGCACTGGCAGAGAGCGAGGAGAATGGGACGTCTGGACAGATCTCCGAATACGAAGACGTGAGTCTGGCTTCCAGTTCCCGCTCTGTGACCAAGTAACGAAATGGCCTTCAAGAAATCCCTCCCCCCTCAGTGTTTCCTGTCCTCACGTGGATCTCTAGTACAGATGTGTCGGCCGCCTCTCCAGCATCTGTACCCTCTCCCCTCGCCCTGACAGCATCAATGTGCTTTTGGGGAAATTGACTCCATGCCCTGAAACGAGCTGGAGGGAGCCCATCAGCATGTGTCAGTCCCCAGCCACAGTCCCCGGGTCCCGGGGTGGGCACATGACCCCCGCAGGTGCAAGGGAGCTGGGTGCCCAGCCTCTCGCGTGGAATGTGGAAACGATAATGCTCTTTCTGCCCTGGGTTTGCAGATGAGAAAGCGTGAAGCATCCCTTCGTTGTACCCACAGTGCAGTCATGAAAGGAACCAGCTTGAGAATGAATCTGACTTGCAAAATAACTAAAAAAAAAAAAGAAAAAAGAAAAAAAAATGACAGAGAGATTAAGCCATAGTAATGATCACACTGCACCCAAAAGTGGTATTTCCTTTGAGTATTTCCGTTCTCTGTCAGTAAATTCCCTTTATTTTTATGTCCATTGGAGATGAGCTTTCTCTTGCTGGAAAATGAATGCATCCATCCATGGATTCCCCATTTTTCCAAGTGCCTTTATACCTCACAGGATGGTGGGCTGTCTGGACTGAAATCATATCGTTTGTATGAAAGTATCGTGTAGATCCTAAAATTCTGTAGAAAGGGAAGGGAGGGTTGCCCTGAAAACATCCAGGAGGAAAGGAGTTAAGCTCTTTGCCGAGACCCAAAGACAATTTAGTTAAATGTAATGAAAGTAGCAGAATGAGGATTCATTTTGATAACAATTGGCTTTGAGAAGCAAAAGCCAATTATTCAAAGCGTCCTGCTTCTTTATTTGGAGCTGTTTAAGGGGATCCGTCAGGCTGAGCAGGATTTGCCCTGACCGGACTGGTTCAGAGGGAGCTGAGAAGCAGCACGCTCACTCTCGGGAATATTCCATCTCTGTGCTTGACTCAGAGGAGCCACCGAGAGGCCACTCTCTGGAGAGTCCGCGGTGGAGGGCGCGTCATTCCTGCCGCTCACGGAAGCGCTGGTCTGCGGATGGTGCAGAAAAGCCAGTGGGAGTGGGCTTGCTGCTGGTCTTCCGGTCGGTGGAAAGGACTCTGGTTCAAGTCCACACTCTGCCACTAAGCCTGCATAACCTTGACCTCTCTGGTCTCAGTTTCTTCATCTGCAGAATGGGAATGCTAGCCTTTGCTCTGTCTAGCCACATCCCGCGATGTGCCAGTCGCAAGTGGATATAATTCCTTTCTCCTTGCCATTCTATGGAAAAGGAAGGAGAGAGGCAACAGCTTTTAAAGATAAATAAGTAATTCCCAGGGAGAAGTGGAGAATACAGATATTCTGTGGACTTTACTTTATACCTTGGACAAAAACTTCTGCCACGACCTCTTATCTCATCATATAGGCATTCGATACATCAGGTACAGACAGAAACAAGACACACAAGGTCCCTACCACACAGATATTGCATTCTAGGGAGGAGAGACAAACAATAAATATATAAGCAAATAAAAAAGATTATTTCGTATGTTGAAATTGTCCTTGCTCAAATCTCATCTCTGAAGTGATGAAATGATCATTCATCTGTGTTTGCTATTTTCTGTCTCTCCTGAGAGAATGAAATCTCCATGAAGGCGAGAATCATTATTATGTTCACCAGCATAGCCCAAGTTCCTAGAGATCACTGGCACATANGAGAATCATTATTATGTTCACCAGCATAGCCCAAGTTCCTAGAGATCACTGGCACATAGTAGGTGCTCAGGAAAGATTCGTTGAATAGACTGACTTAATGCAAAGTGCTGCAGAAAAATAAAGCGGGGTAACAGGTGGAGAATGATAGGGTAGAAAGAGGACTGAGATTCTGGTTTAAACAGAAGTCCAAGAAGGCTTCTCGGAGTAGGTGTCCTTTCAATTGACAGCTGCATGTTGAGAAGTGGGCAGCAGAGATGAAGAGCTTGGGAAAGCGTCCCAGGCAGTGAGAAGAGCCTGTGCAAAGGCCCTGAGCAGGGAGGAGCTCAGTGTGTTGGAGCACCAGAAAGCCAAGGTGGCTGAAGAAGGAGGGTGAGGGGAGTGCTGGAGGACAGGGCTGCAGACATGTGGAGCGAGCATGACTTTTGAACCATGCTAGTTGAATACAAATTCTCCCCTGAACTACAAAGTGTTAGAAGCTACACCGATGCTTATCCCAGTTCCTGGAACATAAAGAACAGGCTCTTTGAATATTTAGTGGGTCCAGTTGACCCTCCTTTTTTGTGAGGGGCAGGTGGCTGAAGAATCCGGAGATATTAGCCTTTCAAAGAACCTGAGTGGGTTATGGCAATCGCCATCTACACATGAGAGCGGTCATGGAGAAAAGGCAACAGGATTGTTCTGCGTAGAAACCAAGCAGAGACCCCAAGAAGAGAGATTTCAGCCTGCTATGAGATGAAACTCCTCACAAACTCCATGAAGATGAAATCAGGGTAGTGAGCTTCCCGTCACTGGGGGAGTTTAAGCCAAGGGTGAACTTCTGCTTGGTGGGAACAGAGATAAGGAACCCAGGCCTGCAATCTGATAATTTTATGATCATCTCTTAATCTGGCTATCGAAATACACCCACGTTTGATCTCTGCCTTTGTTGACAAACCCCATCAGTAAAACCCTCACAGAACACGGCTACTAATAAGATAGCAAAGACTGGAATGCATAATGAGGGATGAACGCACACATCCTTTGTTCAATAATACAATATTTTTCTTGAATAATGCATGAGCTGCTTTTCATTTCGGAAATGAGAGAGTCTATAATCCCACTGTGCGTCAAGTGAATATTTTTAAACATTTATAAGTGGGAGGCAAAGACAATGGTAAGAAGCTTGGGGACAACAGAAACCTGGAACCGGGATAGGCAGGGGCACTTCCACTACAATCCGGGAGGATGGGAAGAACCTAAGAGGCCACCAGACCGCCCCTGCTGTGAGGGTGCCCCAAGTTCATGCACAGCAAAAGGAAGAATCCAGGCCAAGTCACCTGCTCCAGAGGGCTTTCCCCCCTGGCCTGTCTCCAAAGTCCAATGCTTTGCTCCGAAATTATTTTAAATGGACTCCCCAACCTTTGCCACCATTCTGTCTGTCAGTGTGGTGGGTAAACTCATGGTGCCTCTTTGCTTTCCCTTTATGGGCCAGTATCAACACCTAGACTTAGCACTCAGCTAGAAGACTACATTTCCCAGACTCCCTTGCCAAGTGTGGCCACATGACCACATTCTGGCCAATGAGACATAAGCAGCTATGGGGCAAGGATGGGAGTTCCAGGAAGATTCTTTAGAAGGAGTTGACCGAAAAGATCCACCTTTGCTTTTTCCTCCCTTCCCTCTTCCTGCTGCCACAGGAATGAAGTGCTATGATGGGGCCACTCCAGTAAGCTGGAGATGGGGGTCAGTGCCAGGCTAACTCCCTGGGGTGGAGGTGGGGATGTTTCCAAAGGACAAAGGACTTCGCAAGGTCAATGTAACAGGTGCCCCCTCTGTGTGGGAAGGCCTGGGAAGACACAGGATGGTGGGGCAGATCCATTAGGATTTATGAATGCAGAGATGAAGAAGGACATTCCAGGGGGTGGCCACAACACAGAGGGGGTGGGGAAGTGTGACCCCATATATTGCAGTCACCTTGCGTGCCCGTGAGCAGTAGCAGAGTGCAAGGAGGCCAAAAGGCAGGTGAGGACCAGATCACTGAAGGTCTTAAAAACCAAGCCAGGGGGCGCCTGGGTGGCACAGCGGCTAAGCGTCTGCCTTCAGCTCAGGGCGTGATACCGGCGTTATGGGATCGAGCCCCACATCAGGCTCCTCCACTGGGAGCCTGCTTCTTCCTCTCCCACTCCTCCTGCTTGTGTTCCCTCTCTCGCTGGCTGTCTCTCTCTCTGTCAAATAAATAAATAAAATCTTAAAAAAAAAAAAACCAGGCCAAAGACGTTGACATCTATTCTCTGCTGATTTCTCATACGAATGACACCTGCCATCCCATCTGAAAGCATTGGCCCACTTGGAATCTTCCTTGTTCTATGAGGACAATGGCAGAGTGAGATCCTGCTGGCACTTTGGCTGTCAAGGCACATGGAGAGTGGTACATTTGACTTCGAACATTCTTTTAGGGATCTCTGTATGTTCAAAAGATTTTAGCAAGATGGGCAAAGAAACAGTGGAAAATAGTTTCTGGTTAAAAAAAAAAAAGCAACAATAGACATAATAACAGGTAGCGTGTAGGCCTGAAGCTAAGGCCCTGTGACAAAGCTGTAGGGAAGGTCGGACCACTCTGCCTCATCACTGAGAGGCTCCATGGTAACAGAGTTCATAGGCGGGGCTGGAAACAGGGGACAGGCTCTGTCCCGCCTCTCTATGGCCCATGCCTTCCCCTGCTCTCTGACTTCTGTGCCTGAGCAGAGTAGCAGTGTGCAGGAACAGAATCAGGAAGATTGTTGGCTGGGCCAGAGGCAGAACCAGGCATCGCCCATGAGCCAAGAGCTAAAGGAACCCTGACCTCTCGGAACAGCAGGAGGCTGACGCCCCACAATGTGGCCCCAGAAAGCAGCATCGTGTGCAACCAGGGAACGCCTGCAGCCGCTGTTGGACCCACGTGGCGTCATGTCAAGCCTGCTCACCGACAAATCTGGCTCCCATTCAGGAGGTTGCGTGGTGACCCGGCAGGGAAAAAGATGTTCCATAGTTTAAGAGCCGAGAAGGAACTTAGGAATATCCGGGAGGAGATAAGTCTGTTCTTGTCGCTATCAAGTTGTACCATAGCTATGAATATGTGCCCCCCCAAATAATATTAATCATCAATTACCAACTGTTGAGTCATGCAGGCCCTGCAATCCAGCATGTGGGGTAGTCTCATCCTAATTTAATGAATCGTAGGGCTGAGTGAGGGTAGGAACCACGGGCAAGATCACGCGGGCAGCCAGCTTGAGCGATTCGAAGTGGCTGTTCCGCTGAGCCGGGCCACCTCCCAGAGCCGACGTCCCAAAGCAAATGAAAAATGAGAACTTGGATCCAGACAAAAGAAAAGGGAAAAAATGGATGGGCCTTAGAGCAGCTGTTCTCTGCAGAAGTCACCTGCCTTTGAAGCAGGAGGAGCTCGAAGACAGCGGCGTGCCATTTTTGGGCTCAGCTCGCTCCATGGACTCTCAACCCCTTTCCACAGTGAGCTCTCCTTTTCAGTCCAGGCTAGCGTTTTAATTACCATCCTCTTTATCGTATGTGAAGCCTGCAGCAAGCACAGCCCGGGGCCCCCAAAGACAAAGAGGAAGGAAAAAAAGAAGAAAAGATCAATAATGTGATTGATGTTCATTTTTAAAAGCCAAATCTCAATTCTCCTTCCTTCTAAAGCTTTTGATTTCATTAACCCCGGCGAATGCTGTGGGGAGGTCTGAGCTCTGGTGTCTCGGCTCCCTGGCTCCGAGGGGTCCCCTCTCCTGGCAGTAGTCTGCACAGCCCAAGGCAAGGTGGTCAAGGCCGCTGGTCTGTGGCCCCCTTCTGACCCAAACGCTATGCTCGGGCAAGGAGTGAATACGTCCTAGGTCCATAAAGCAGCCTTTGCTTTAGGGGCAGGAAACCTGCTTCCAGCTAACACAGAGCTTCCAGCTCCTTTAGGTCTCAGCTCACGGAAGGTAATGTAAGGACATACTTCCTATCATCCCTTATCCCCCCTGTGCCCCGATTTCTTGAGGAGACGTAAAGACTGGTTTCCCTGAATGTGACCAGCCCACGAGGCAGGGTTGCTCTGGAAGCACACAGCCTTCGGAGACCAATGAGCCTCCGAGCAGCTCTGTGACTTGGAAATGTTTCTCAGCCTATCCACACCTCAGATACCTTATCCGTGAAAATACCCAGAATAATCCCATTCCCCGAGTCTCCAGGTTAAATGAGATAATGTTTGTTAAACACCTAGCACTCTGCCTAGAACACAGGAGCTGCCCAATGAATAGTAGGTATTTTTATTAACTGATCGTTGGCTAATCTCCTCTTTTTCTTTACCTCTGAGCAGGTTTGGCTTAGCACACATGTGTTATAAAGCTTCTATGTAGGGGAGCCTGGGTGGCGCAGTCGTTAAGCGTCTGCCTTCGGCTCAGGGCGTGATCCCAGCGTTCTGGGATCGAGCCCCACATCAGGCTTCTCCGCTAGGAGCCTGCTTCTTCCTCTCCCACTCCCCCTGCTTGTGTTCCCTCTCTCGCTGTCTATAAATAAATAAATCTTTAAAAAAAATAAAAAAGCTCCTATGTAAAACGATGTGAAAAACTTTGTGCACACAATGTCTTGGTATTATTCTATATGAATGGGGATATAAGATTCTTATCAGGCCCTTGGGAATGGAACAAGCATGGAAGATGCCCCCCAAATTTTGCATCATTCCTTAGAGTCCCAAGATCCCCTGGGCACATGTCCTGCTTGAGTTGAACTGAGATGAGTGAAGTTGAGCCGTGTGGAACTGGGTGAGACATTGAGCTGAGTTGGGCCGGGGGCTCTTAGGGCTGCAGTCATATGAACAGCATAGTCTTGTGGGCAGTAGACAGTTGGGGAGACGTGGAAATGAAGGTCAGGAGCCCAGCCTACCATCCTGGGACTCTGTCTCAGGTAGAAGGGCTCAAAGCAAGACCTGGCAACTGGACCAGGAGCTTCGTCCTCCTGGCTTCACCCTTCAACCCTGTGTAACCCTGGCAAGCGACTTTACCACCCTGAGACTCAGTTTCCTCATCTGTAAAATGGGGGTAATAATGATCCACACCTCGTATGCCGTGGAATTAAATGAATTAGCATTTATAAAGGCTTAGAACAGTGCACATAGTACAAGCCAGAGGGTTAGCTCTCCGTGATTGTTCGATTGTCAGCAGGGGACAGCGGGTGAGGGGGACACACTTCCTGAGCACAGGAGCTGGGTCCTTCCCGTGCATCATCTCAGTGAGTTGTCCCAAAACTCTAGAAGCATCCGTTCAATTGGTGGCCTTTTGCTTTTGCATCTCCAACTCCAACGAACCACCCAGAAGGAATAAATGAACAAGTCCATGAGGAACAAGACCAGACACTCACAGTGGGCCGTGTAGCTGGCCAAGCACTTTGCACATGTTACTTTCTTTTAATCTGTACAGTAACTCTATGAGATCTGATACCATTGTCCTCTCCCTTCTCCCAGAAGAGCCATCTGAGGGTCAGAGAGATGAAGGCACTTTCCCAGACGGGAAGGCACAGCTTACAAGTGGCCAAGCCAACGTCCAAGTCCAGACGCGCAGAGCTCCTGCCCTCTCCTGCCCCACCTCTCAGAATCAAGGTCAGTGATCCTGTTTTGCAGATGAGAGAGCTGAGGCTGGATAGAGTTAAGCCTCCTGGAGTCCATCTGCAAGACCACTGTCCTCTGCCCTGCACCCCGGCTGCTGCACGTACAGCCTAATGCACACACACCCCCAATCCCAGCGGCACGGTGATGTTTCCTCTCTGCTGCAGGTCCCTGAGCGGGGGTCAGGGGCCGGGTGGGTGGAGCCAAAGCACATACACAGTGGTCGGCCTGGGGCGGGCAAGGCTTCCGTGCGAGCAGGAAGAAGCCCATCCCTGACAGCTTTATTAGTCACGACGTGCAGCAATGCGCAGACAGCGGTGCTCTGGGAAGCAGGACCTCCTTCGCATTGGAAAGCTGTAGCCGCTGCCTCGTGGCTGCACAGCGAGCTGCTTTCTGCGGCAGCCTTGCCCTCCACCTTGCCATCTCCAGGCTTTTTCTCTTCCTTTCTAGAAAGATCGACAGGGCTACAGAAGATGTTCCCCCTGACAATACAGGATCCAATCAGGACTAGAGATACCCAGGGTGCAGGTCTTGCTGCTCAGACCATTTAACCTGAAATTGTTGAGCTCCTCGCTGTGCCCCAGACAGCCTTTTAGACACATGTAGGGAAGAGAAGTGTCGTTTGGGGGGCTTGGGTCCAGAGCAGGGGAGAATAAGGAAGCACTGGCATCCGCTGTCAAGGTCCTACTTTGGTGTGATGGGTCAGGCACTTCGCATCCACAGTGCTGCTTAACCCTGTCGGGCCCGTGCTATGATGGTGACGTCAGGCCCTCGGACGGATGGGAAGCCAAAGCCAAGTGAGGTCGGAGCGCTGACTTGTGTATGATCCCACAACCATGGTGTTTGGTAAAAAAGCGTTAGGGAAATCTTGCAGCAGGAAGCCCAGAGGTCCCAGAAAGAAAGTCGTCAGATCCAAGCACATGTGCGTTTGCCTGTAATTGTTCCCCCATCAAGTAGGGGTCCCACCTCCGCCCCAGCCCAGCCCCTCCCCAGGGTAGATTCTGGAGAAAACTGATGGAGAGGCAGTGGGGTCTAGTGGTTAAGCTTTAGAACTCCAGGGCTCCTGGGGTTCACATCGTGACTCTGCCCCTTGCCTGCTCTGTGCCCACAGGCATGTGACTGAATCTCTCTGAGCCTCGGTTTCCTGACTGGTAGCTGGGCGGCTTCATGAGACCAGTGCCGTGGGGGTTGGGAGGGCTCTGGTTCATGCAAAGCGGGAAGCCCAGTCCGGCACGTAAGGAGGCAGCTGCTCTGATTATCGTCATTGTTCTCTGCGATCCCCGCATAATTCTGCAAGGCAGGCAGGAGGAACCCCATTTTACCAATGAAAAGACTGAGGCCCCTCGGATAAGGCTTGAGCCCAGGGGTGTCTGGCATGGAAAGCCGTGTTGTCCCCTCTCAAAGGCTGTTGCCCTCAGTGTGGGCGTTGCTGGTCTTCATGGGAGTGTGGCCTGCTGACTGCCGGCAGGGCCACGGGAGGACACGGTGCCCCTCGGCATGGAGGGATGGGGGCTCTGACTCCCTGAAGCCCTTTGTGCTGATGTGGGAGGAACAGCGTCCACGTCCCTGGAGAGAGATCCCCTGGGCCCAGGCCACGGCCGTGAGAGCTAAAGGGTACCTTGGGGAGTTTGCTGCCCCCTCCCATTTTAGCCCTGACCTGAGGAAGCCGGGCTCCCAAAGGGTCGAGACTCTCACCCAGGTGTGTGCCCGTGACACGTGCAGAAGGGGTGTCTACCACGTGCCATTGTGGGCCAGGCACCATGCTTTCATCGTCTTGCTTCAGCCTCTCTGCCCCCCCTGTGATGGTGATGTCATTCCCATTTAGCAGATGGGGACACTGAGGCTATGACAGGTGAGCTGACTTGCTCATGATCCCACAATCATGAAATAGTGGAGTTGGGATGCAGGCTGAGGTCTGTCTGGGAGTGACCCCTTTGCGCACTCTCTCCCCCATCACCATGCTGGAGGAGGCAGGGACTTAGCATCAGGCCATTGCTCTGAATCCCGGGCACGGTCAGGTAGCTCCAAGCCCTGGATAAGCATTGCCTCGCTGAGCAGCTGACAAAAGCTCCACGTCTCTGTTTCCCGTGTTAGGCACCTGACCACAGTGCAAACACTCCATTTGCAAACCACTTCCGTGAACCTTCAAACCTAGCTAGTCAAAGTAGCGACAAGGGACCACCAGTATCGTCATTTTTAGAGGAAAATATGCGGTCTCGGGTCCCACTCGCTCAGACTCTGCATTATAACAAGCCCCCCGTATGATTTATGTGCACATCAGAGTTCAAGAGGCACCACTTTAGGACCCTGGATCCAATCAGCCGAGGTGAAAGTTTCTGGTTCGTTGAAACCAGAACCACTAAGCGACTTGTCTAGAGACACAGAGCGGACCAGCACGCACGGGCCGGGCATGCATATCTGGGCCCCCGCTGCCCCGGACTGTGCCCCTGAGCGTCCGTTTCACCAAAGCACTGCCTCCTCTATTTGCCTCCAAGCTCTTGCTCACATCTTCCAAGTGGAAGAAGGCTAAACTGTGGGGACGATCAAGGAGTCTATATAGCCATCCAGGAAATGAACGGCGGCCCTCAGCAGGACACAGGGACCGACGCTCTCTCGCAAAACAGGCAGTTTGGCCACTACAAGCCCAGCCTCCGTATTCAGGATCCGATCCGGGCGCGTATCACACATTTGTATGTATCACACACAGCAGCGCAGAACGGCCCGTGTCAGCATTTCTCAGGGAACCCGCTTTGTCCGGGGATTATCGTGAACGTGGCGCCCGGCACAGACCAGCCCGCCCCGTCCTTCACTGAAGACCATGCCTGCGCTTGAACCACTTACAGATGTTTATCCACAGAGTGTGGGTAAGGAACGTTTTTTTTCCTCTCTCTCTATTGTATTCTTTTTTTATTTGCAAAAGGAAAAGATAACTCAGGGGGAAATTTTAAATGGAGCGAGAAGCCTTGGGAGCGACTTTGAGTTCTTCCACTGCTTGGAAATCCATCACAGGATTTTCAGGCCATCACAGGATTTTCAGGGCTTATGATGCTGCCTTGGCTGCCACTCGAGCAAGGCATTTGCAATGTCGACCTGAACCACAGGAAGGAAGGGCCCCTCACACGATGCCAGCGACGAGCCCCGCACTTCCTCTTCGTGCATATGACTATTCCTCCCCACGTCAGATGAGGGAACTGCGGATAAGCAGTCTTGCCCACAGTGGCTCCCCTAATGGGCTGGAATACCAGCCCGGCTCAGCTTAACGCCAAAACCCAGACTTTTTTGCTTTGCACTGCGCTGCCTTGTGCCTTGGTGGCGTTTATCAACTTTGGGTACAATGGATGGTGCCACCTGGATTCAGCAGGTGTCAGCGTAAGAAGAACACGAGATGGCTTTGCACAGCTATGATGTATTCCATCGACCGGGTGCCGGGTCCTGAAAGGAATTTGCCAGAAAGTCTCATCCCTCCAGAGATAGTAAGCACCTGCGTGTACATGCCGTCTCTCCTGCATCTTCTCTGGAGAACAGCCGTGAGCGACTCAGTCACTCTCTTTCTCTGTACCCATCCATAGGCTCAGAAGCTTTCTCAACACTGCGACGGGGACACCACCGAATAGCAGAGTTACTGTAAGAGGTGTAACCGATGTGCCGGGGCTGGCTCTCAAGAGCAGGTTATGCAGATCTCTCGCCAGCTCTGTAACAGGATGTCCTCGGTGGCGGCCAGTCTGTCTGTGTGGGGCTGAGATGGTTGTTTAAGGTTGGGATCTGTGCTCAGGTTTGTGCGCCCACTCCACAACACGTGGCTACTGGGTATCACCTCCCTGTCCCGTTCTTTCTTTCCATAAACACTTACGAGCACCTGCTGACAAATCCAGAAATGCGCTTTGTGACCCAGGGTCTGCAAGGTGTGATGGTGGGGTGATGGGGAAGGAGGCCACAGAAAGCCTAACATCTATCAGCCAGCTGTTACGTGCCACCTGCGGTTCCAAGCACTCATCCACGTATTAGCTCGCTTAATTCTCACAACAGCGCTGTAAGGGAAATAGTGTTCTCATCATCTCATTCGTTAGAAGGAAAACTGATACCCAGAGATGTAAAGCGATCTGCCCAAGAACACACAGCAAGTAAAAGGCCAAGGAGGCTGTAAATCTAGGCAGCTGGCTTCAGGGCCCACGCTAGAAACCACTTGGCAGAGGAGGGTTTGCCTGAATTGGGTTTTGAGGGATGGGTAGGAGTTTGTTTGCTCAAGAAATCGAGCATAGAGGACTTTTGAGCTCAAAGGCAGAAAAGAATGTCCATTTGGGGGCACTCCTGGTACTTTGGATAAAGGACAAAATGTCTGTGAAATGCTTAGCTGGTGCCTGTCCCAATAATAGGAAAACATGTTACTTTCTATTATTGCGTGATATAGAAGGGCCAGAGAATATTCCAGAGGGCAGACAAGACTGGGGAGAGGAGCAAAGGACTGAGTGTGGAGGACACCTCGGCTGTGTTACAGATTTGGAATTCATCCCTAGGATAGCAGCTTTCACAGCACTCCCAATCACAGGAGGTGGGGGAATCAGGAGCAGAGCCCAAAGCAGCCCACTCCCAGAGTGTAATTTTGGGAAATATCAGGTTTTTTGTTTAAAAAGTCATGCAAATGGTGCTTTCTCCTCCGTAATATATTTGCATTTGTTATAAATATGATGTCTTAAACCTTTTACCATCAAGCAAAAGTGACAACGTGAGACATGTCCCTTGTCCCCTTGTCCACGGTATCTACCTCGGCACTACTGACATTTCAGGTCAGATGATCGTTGTGGGGCCGTCCTCAGTACCGTAGGGGGTTTAGCAGCGTCCCTGGACTCCGTCCAGTAGATGCCAGGAGCGCCTCTCCTCCCTGAGTCGTGACAACCTGAAATGTCTCCAAACATTACCAGATGTCCTGGGTGGCAAAGTCACCCCAGTTTGAGAACCTCTAATCTGCACCCGGCACTGCAATGTCCTGCTGTACAGACCCCAGTTTGAGAAGTACATTGTGTCCCATTGAAGGATTCTCATCGAGGAGGGGGGGTCTCAGAGGCAGAAACTAGACACTACTTTTGGTGATTGCATTGGAATATTCCTATTACGATCTTCCTCGTTCTGCAAACAGAAGGTCAACGCAGCAAGGTGAGTCTCCGTCAAGTCATACAACCGTAAGTGGGTTTGTAACCCACGTCTGTCCATCCACTGCCCCACAGAGCCACACTCAGCTCTCTCCAGGGCAGGAGAGTCGTCATTCTGCCTCCCTAATGGGCCCCAAAGAACCTTCTCGGGGCGCACATCCCAGCCCAACTCTGCCACGGAAGCACACAAGCAGCTACAAACCTTTGTAAACAAGTGAATACGGCCATGTGCCAATAAAACTTTATTTGCAAACATAACCAGCACTGAGTTGTTCAATGAAGAAGATGTGTGTACATACAGGGCAATAATATTCAGCCACTAAAAAACAGAAAATCCTGCCATTCGCAGCACTGTGGAGGAACCTGGAGGATGTTGTGCTAAGCGGGGTAAGCCAGACACAGCGGGACAAAGACTGCATGGTCTTCCTCACGCGCACAGCCTTAAAAAGCTGAGGTCACAGAACCAGAGAGCAGCATGTGGTCGTCCAGGGTTGGGGCCAGGCAGAATGGGGAGAGGTCAGTCCCAAGGGACCAACTTTCAGTTATGACATGGGGAAGTTGTAGAGACCCAGTATGCAGCCTGATGACTCCAGTTTGTAAGCCTCTACTTACCCTTGAAATTTGCGGAGAGTAGATCGTAAGTGTCCTCACCGCACACGCGTTATGTGAGATGATGGATGTGTTAATTAACTTGACGGTAGTGACATTTCCCAGGGTACACACAGATCAGATCTCCAGGTTGCACACCTTAAGACAGACGCGTAGACAGACACATGCACACGTACATGGATACAGGTCACGCGCGCCAGGCTGTGTGCTCAGTGCTGGGACCACGGGCAGCAGAAGGAGACATGGCTCCTGCCCGCAGGGGGAGGCAGATGGTCAGCAAACACTTGCTCTAAGTGCCCTGCTGGGCAGGAGGCAGAACAGAACTCGGCAGAGCTTGTGTAAATCTTGCCTGGAGAGGTGACTCTGGAGCCCAGAGCTGAAGCATGAGAAGGAAGGAGTCCTGGGAAGAGCCAAAGGGAGAATGCTCCGGGCAGAGAGAATAGGCACTACCAAGGTAGGGGGCCGAGAGCGCGTCTGGGATGTTCGACAGGCGGCCCAAGAGGGCTGTGGGGCTCGAGTGCCACGAATCATGGGGAGGAAGGCAGAGGCAGGATCAGGCGGGACCCGCTGCTGTGGCCGGGCTCCTCTGAAGCCTCGGGGACTCAGTCGGCTCCAGCTCCTCCCGGGCCCTTTGGTTGAGTCCAAGAGTCACAAGGCGGATCAGAGAGCTGCTGGGCGGGCGGAGGACACGCGGAGGAGCGCCAGCCCTCACACCTGCTCCGAGTTAGCCGGAGGAGTTCAGCAGGAGGCAAGAGCATGTGCGGAACCCTCCGTGATGACCCACAGCCTCTGACCACACTGAGTGCGGGTCACCAGGCACTCATGGAAGGGATGCGGACCCATTGCAGCCGGAGTCAGAGCTGTTCCTCGGTGAGCAAGTCTGCACCAGCACGATGCAGGGTCCTCCCAAGGTGCTGTCACAGACAAGCCTCACAGTGACCCTTCCTTCGTCCCCACCATGCAGAGGAAGAAACTGAGGTTACGTCTCTTACACGAGGTGAAAGAGTCAGCAAGAGGGTCCACAGCCCACCAGAGCTCGGGACATAGGAGTAGGGGAGAGAGGGGCGTACCATCGCCAAGCGAAGGGAATGCACCAGGGCATCCGGGCCTCAGTAGTCCCCATTCCAGGGGACACTTATGTAGCGCTGGACATGTGCCAAGCACTGCTCTGAGTGACGAGCGTGTCAACTCACTGGTCCCCATAAGGACCAAAGACTGCCCAAAAGCATCTGCCATTGAGAAGGGCAGGCTTGCTGTCTCCTGGCGACAAGGGAGAACACACACACCGGGAAATCAGGAGGGAGCTCAGGAAAGGGCTGTTGGGGGGGGAAGTACTATAATTTGGGTTCCTGTTGGGTGATCTGGGGAGGAGTTTAAGGAAGCTGGATACCGTCCGGAACTGGGAGTGCTCTATGATTATTTTCATTAGTCTCATCTAGAAGTTGGGAAGAGCAGACCAAGCCCAAGGCTGTGATTGGTAAAGAAAAGCAGTCACTCGTGTCACCTGGGAAAAGGAATCGTTTGGTCATTTTTGTGGTTTGGTCAATGCCTATGTTTTATCAGTTTTTTATCTTGTCTTTTAGACAAGACTGCAAAGTGGGCTTGTTTTTGTCTTGACTTATCAGAGTTACGGAGCACCCTTTCCTTTTTTAATGTATCTGTCTTACTGAGATATGACTGATGCATGACACAGTGTCAGTTTAAGGCATCCACGCCGGTTTGATACGTTTATATACTGCAGTGGGATGGGTGCTGTAGCGTAGCTCGCACCTCCAGCGTGATCACATCATTACCATTTCTGTTCTGTGCCGAGAGCAATTAAGATCTAGTCTCTTAGCAGCTNCCATTTCTGTTCTCTGCTGAGAGCAATTAAGATCTAGTCTCTTAGCAGCTTTGAAGTTGGCAGTGCAGTATTGTTGACCATATTCAGTAGGCTGTGCGTTAGGTCTCCAGAACTCATTTGTATACTAGCTCAAAGTTTGCACCTTGAAATGGCATCTCCCCAGGTCCCCCCACCCTCCGCTCCCAGGAACTACCATTCCAGGCTGTTTTTACAAGTCACGGAGGGCCTTTTCTGATGTCGATGATCTCTGAAGTTCGTGTTCAGGAAAGCACCCCGGGGTCCAACTGTGAGCGGAAGCCAGCTCCCAGCGACACGTGCCTCTGCTCCTTGCACTGGCCAGTTCCCAGATGTCGGGGGCTGCTCTTCTTCTTAGAATTTGAGACAAGAAGGATCAAGCGACTTTCCCCAAATCATGAAGCTGGATAAATAATGGAGCTAGGATCCTGGCCAAGGCAGTGTGTCTCTGAAGTGTGTGATATAAACCACACATTGCCTTGCCTCACTTACTTGATATTCCTTGATACCCCAACAACTACGGAAGAAGGAGGGAAACATACATTTCCGGAATGTCTGTGCCTGCCAGGCACTGACATGGGTCCCCTGTAATACCTTTAATCACCCACCCTTGTATTCGTTTCCTAGGGCAGCCAGAACAAATCACCCCAAACAGCATGGCTTAAAACAACAGACGCTGAGTCTTCCCTACTTCTGGAGCCCAGAAGTCAGAAAGCAAAGTGTTCTCAGGGCCAGGCTCCCTCTGAAACTTCTAGGTAGGGATCCTTCCTTGCCTCTTCCAGCTTCTGGAGGCCCCCGGCATTCCTTGGCTTGTGGCTGCATCCTTCCAGTCTCTGTCTCATCTTCACACTTCCCCTCGTGTCCTCTGTGTGTCTTCTTCCCTTAAAAGGACACCAGTCACTGGACTGAGGGACCACAAGAACCCCAGCATGACCTCATCTGAACGAAATTCCATCTGCCAAGACCTCATTTCCAAATAAGGTCACATTCACCAGTCCCAAAGCTTAGGATTCCACCAGACCTTTTGAAGGGACACCATCTCACTTGCCACACCCTGAATGCTGTTCATTGTACAGAATCGGATAGGTTTAGGAACGTGGGCAAGGTTATGCGCCCAGGACAGAGCAGAGCCGGCATGCAAGCCCCCAAGGCTCTGACACCTCACCCACCACCTCAAAATCTCGGAAACCGTGGCTCTGGAAGTCAGATGTGGCTGGGACAGAAGGTAGGGAGGCACCACTTTCCAAGGGCCAGAAAGCCCGTTTTGCTTTCTTTCGTTTCTTAAGAGCTTCCCTGCAGGGGAACAGCACAGGCCAGGAGGCGATGAGCCAGAACAGACACGCCTCAGTGCGGAAGACTCTCCACCAGTCACCAGTGCAGCCCCCACGCTGTCCAAGAAGGTGGCAGTCGTGGCAACCTGACGTTGACAGACTGGCCACCCGCGTTTCCAGAGATTCCCAGGGCTCCCATTTTCCACACTTATACGATTCAATTAGGAATCCTGAAATGTGTAAATCTTGGCATTCTTATTGCTTCATAAAAGAAACAAAGTATTAAACGCAGCCGCGTTTTCTTAACTCTTGGCAGTTTTGTTTCCATGGGCTCCAGATACGACAGCCGATCTTGTATACTAATTCCTTGGAGGATGAGAGATGCGGTCCCCGCAGACAGCTCCAGACGGGGCCACTGCGTGGGACACGGGGGAGTCACAGGTTTCCAGGGAGAGGGCTGGAGAATCAGCATAATTATCCTTATGATTGTAATAATGACTTCCTTTGGTGTTCTTCCCTATGGCTCGTATTCCTCCTCAGCTCCCACCTCCCTTCTCCTGCCCTGCTCACAGCTCCCACGGCCAAGCTCAACATAACCCCATTTCCTCTGTTGCTTTCCTTCCCACAGAGATGGACCCCAAAGGCCTTTCCCCCCTAAGCTACACCTAGGCTGATAGCGACAGGCAGCCAAGATGAAAAGTTCAGGGAAAAACAATAAAACAGGTGACAACTTAAACTATTACAGAGCCAAATGCCTGCCTTCAAACCCCCTACGTTGGCCTTTCCGTGCAGTGTGACCTTGGGCAAGTCACTGAGCCTCTTAGAGCATTGGTTGTCTCATCTCTGGGGCACCTGCCGTCCGGTGTTCTGTGAGATCATCCATGGACAAGACCCACGCGGCATCTGGCACACATCCAACGTTCACTCGACACCGGCTCCCTTCCCCGGCGGACCAAAAGCCAAAATGCGGAATCACCCCAGCCAAGCAGCACATTCAGCCCATGCAATTCGTCTCCACCCTGGCAGCCAGCCTGCTGCTCACGTCCATTCCCTCTCCTGACGGCACAGATGACTCACCCAGGGCGGATGAAGTTGGTGGCCTGGCCTCTGCTGGGTCCCTTAGCCCTTCTGATTGGAGCTAGCTGGCGGGAGCCTCAGCACATCAACACAGGGCCACGAAGGCGTGCTTCGATCCCTGCTTCCGTAAGCCCTGACCTCCCGAAGAGTTCCCATTCAGTGTCGTGCGGTGGTGGGGAGCCGCCTCGCCGGTGTTCAGATCCCAGCTCCGCCACGTACGAGCTATAGGACTGCAGGCAAGTCCCATGGCTTCTCTGAGCCTTCGTCTGGCAAATGAGGACAGGAGCGCCGGTCGTTAGAGCCGTGCTAATACAGCAGCCACTAGCCAAACGTGGATGTTCTTAAGCGTTAATCCACTAACGTTAAAGAAAATTCAAAGTTCAGTCCTTGAGTTGCATGACCCACGTTTTAAGTGCTCGCCGGCCACGTGTGGCTAGTGACTGCCATATTGGACAGCGCGGACATACAGGCTGCTTTCACCAGTGTGGAAGGTTTGTTGGGTAGCACCACCTCAGGATTATGGGGCGATCAAATGCAGGGACGAACGTACTGTGCTTAGCACGACGCCTGGCCGACAGGAGGTGCTCGGGACCGTGTAGTTCTCCTAGCGATTCATTCTCTGCAAGGTGGTGGCGTGGCTCCCACTGAGCAGATGAGAAAGCTGAGGCTCTGTGGCCTGAAAACATGTTCAAATTCTCACGGCCAGCAAGTAGGAAAGCCAGATTTGAGCCAAGAGAGCCCACTTGCCTCTTCGGCTTTCTGGAAGAATCGCAGAGTTGTTGGGTCTGCACGCCGGGAAGCAGAGAAGCTCACTGCCTCTTGGATTGGCCCTTTAATGTGTTCATCTTTGCAAATCAGGGTTCCAGACCTCTGCAAGGGTGCAGAACCATCCGTGCTCTTTACAGAAACAATCAATTCCTTGATTAAAATCTGACAGCTTAATTAATTAGGGCTTAATAGCTCAACCTTAATTATACTCTACATTATTATTTGATAATATGCACAGATTTCCCACGTGGCTGTGCACACATGTCCTTTATCAACTGATTACAAATGCCTGAACTTGACCCCCAATACTCGAAAAATGTCGTGAGCATGAAAAATGTCATTAACACGGACGCCGACCTCACCAAGGCCTGCTCACTACCGAGAATTCTCTGATTTCAAAGTTCTTCGAGATCCACTAAGAAGAGGTCACTGCATGGCCATATTCCCTTCTCGCCTCAATACACTTGCAAGTTTTATCAAGTATTAAATAACAGCTCTGGAGCTTACTTTCACCTGAAAAAGAGACTCAGAGATTTTTTTTTTTTAACCCGGAGAGTGGGCTGGCTTCTAAACTCGGGGAGAGTCACTGGAGTCCTTTGGGTGTGATGACACAGTTAGGAGGGGCACCATGTTAGCAAGCAAGCCGTAGGACCCGGGCTTGACTCTTTGGTCGTGTGGGGTGGGTTTTGTTTTTATAGGTTCTTTTGTTTTAAAGAGATACCGTTAATATCTAACATTATGTTAACGTCAGATATACAACATAATGATCCGATAAATCTTTGAGCTGTGTGATCTTGGTTGAGGTTCTCTGCCTCTCTGATCCTCCGTTTTGTAGGTTTTGGAAAATAAGCCTCTTTGTGAAATAGTATTCACAATTCCTAATCCTCAGGATACTCGAGGGGATGGGAAAGTGTCTGTCAGGCAGTCAGTGCTCAATAAATGTTACATGCTAATCCATCCGGTGCTGCAGAACGAAGCCTTGTCCAGTTGCCCATGGAGAGCACTCAGTGGGAGGAGGAGGTCTCATCTCTGCTTTTGGGGGCTTCTGGGGAACGATCCAGTAGAACGGCTCTCAGAGTTGGGAACACCATTATATCCTGCCAAATAAGCCAGCTCCTCCACGGATGTGTTTTGGGGCCTTTGTGGGGAACGGCATAAGCTCCCAGAAGTTTTCGGAACTGAACTGTGGCCTGGCCTACAGGAGAAGGCCTCACTTTGAGTTGAGTTACACGCCTGTAGTTATGGCTTTGTGACGGGGGGTATTAAGCAAGTCCCTTTCTCCTGCGGACTTAGTTTCCTTATTGGTAATAGAGACTAGCCCTGTTTTTCCAAAGACCTGCTCCTGCTACAGAATCACCCGGATTGTTTACTTAAGTTGAAATATACCGTGCAGCACACAGAATCCACACACACACACACTCCCCAGGTAATGACTCTTCTGACATAGTAATTTTTTTTAAGTACTGATTGCTGGGACTCAACCCCGACGACCTTGACTCAGGGTGGCGTCTGGGGGATTTCCAAGAACGCATTTTTTAAATCGTCCAAAGGGCTTGTGATGGGCAGCCATGTTGGGGAACAAGCAAGGCTGCCAACCTCCAACTTCCCACCCATCTGGAAACCGTGACTAGTTCTCAGTGTGGGGCAGGAGGCACAGGCTAACCCCGTCTTTCCCTCAACTCCCCGAACCGACCGGGTGAGTGGGACAGGGCAGTAAGCTGACTTGCTGCGAAGCCAGCTCCTTCCATTCCCGTTGGTTGCCATTCCCGATCACTCTTGATATTAACCATACCCCTGATTGGCATGATGGAAAACCCACCCAACACAATGGCCATCTCCAGAAATTAAATTGCTCTTCTCGGTGGGGGATTTATTTTTCTTCCCAATATCATTTCCCATTAATTTTGAAAAGCTTTTTTTGCTGGGGGTTTTTTTTCCATTATTTTCCCAGCATGGACTTCATCGTGACCAAAACGTACTTCACAAATCCCGTTAACTTTATCTAATGGAAATTCTCACCACATCACAATTGCCAAAGGTCTTTTTTATTCCCGAGTTAACCTTGGGGAGCTGTTAGGTGTTCTTTGGGGCATGCATGCACAGAGAACTGAGGAAATCTTTCATTTTTCACCTCTTTGGAGAGCTTGGCATGCTTGGCTAAGTAGGGAACTTCTCATTCCTAATTTGTTTCTCCGGGTGGATATTGATTGGAGTCCCGTTGTATATCGCAAATGCTCATCGGCCTCCAGCAACGTGGGGCACGGCGGGTTTTGTTTACTCTTCAACTCTGAGCCCTCTGAGCGCCTGCGTCAGCTTTGGTTCTGGTCCCTCTACCTGTTGTTTCCTCGGATGTCTTTGTTACGAACGTCGTGTACAGAAAGTGATTGCCGTGGTGGACACGCGGGCCAGGGCTCCTTCCCCCCGCGCTCTGCTGGGTATCTCCGAAATCCCATGGAGGTCCAGCTTGCAGCAGCTGGCAAAGGGGGCCGCTCATTTGAAACACATTCTACAGCAGTACTCTCTGGGTTTGCCTTTCTCATGGATCTGTTCGTTTGTGCTTTTGCGCTGGCTAAGTCAGTGCGCGGGGACAGCTGACGTCCCTTTTTCTCTTTCTTGGCACGGTCCGCATGCACTAGGCAGCTCTCCATGCCGCATGTGGGAGAGAACCATGTTCTGAGCCGTATCCGTGGAGCCTCAAGCTTCGTAGTCCTCGATTCGCCTGGGCGTCTGTGAGCGATGATTGTCAGGAGCGTTCTATCTTAAGAATCTAGGAATGTATAAAAATAAGGTGAGATCCTTAAGAGCAAGCACGTTTGATTGGGTTGGGGGGGGGTCCTTTGGATATTTGCTTTTTTCCGCTCTTTCCTGTTCATAGCCGTGGCTCTTCGGGATGGTTGGGTCGGAGGGTGGCGTGAGGGATTTACGAAAGATGTCACAGATGTCACCCCCCCCCCGGTGCTACTGGGAGGGCATCGAGAAAACAGTACGTTTCTAAGGATTCTGCAAACCAGATGGGATTCCGACTTTGTTTCATCACTAGGGAGCCTAAGGAGGCCTCTACTAAGGGGGTGGGGACAGGGAATCCCAGTGGGGGCAGCCTCCGGTGCCATGTGCATTTCCTAACAGAACAAGCCAGATGTTGACAGCCCAGAAGATTGACGGCCGGAAACAAGCAGCAAACTATAAGACAGCCGTCTGGAATTGGAGGGGAAGCGGGAGACGCAGCAGGACATGGGAACCTCCTCTTCTGATCAGGACTGGGGTAGCAAGAGGGGTCTTCGATGTGGGACCAGGCCTGCCCGAGGCAAGAAGGCTCAACCTGCGGTGGAATAAAAAACCATCCCACTTTGCCCAAGACAGAGGGATTTCCTAAGATGCAGAGCCTTCTGTTGAAAAACCAGGAAAGTCCTGCAGAAAATTGGGATGAGTTGGTCACCTTCCGTAGCGGAAAGTTTCTCAGAGTTCCTCCGGCATGGACTTTAAAGTCAGGCAGACTGGGGTTTGAATCCCAGCTGGGCTAGCTCGGTGACCTGGGGCAGGCGACTTCACCTCCCCTTCCGTGTGCCAGGGGAACGGTAAGGTGCCTCCTTCACAGAGCTGCAGGAAAATGAAGGTTAGTAAAGCAAGCACAGCATGTAGCCCAGGGCCCCGAGCGAGTGGGCACCAAGTACGTTTTTATGCTCGTCATTCTGAAAAAGTGAGATACCAGGGCCCATCTCAATGCCTACCAAGCAGGAAGGGGAGAATCAAGCCAAATGTGGGGGTGCAGCAGGACAGTGGGAAACAGGGAAATCGAAAGGCCACGAATGTCTGGAGCAGATGGGAAAGGTCAGAGAAATCAGTGCAGGGCAGGGGCTGGGAGAGGATGAGGTGGGACCATGTTGGGGAGAGATTCAGGGGTAATCTTTCACACTCCATGCAATGCCTTAATGTCCCAGGGATTCAACAGCTCTGGGGCTCCCACTTGTTGGAGAAGGAAGACTCCTTCTAGAAGGAGGAAATGGACCCCCGTGAGAAGCCTACAGCCTAGAGGCATCACCTCTCCCCCCCTCCTCTTTGACCTTTCTGGGGAAGGAATGCTTCCCTCGTGCCTGATGCGCCTGATGTGAGCTCCCAGGAAACTGACCTGCCAGCAGACTCTTCTGTAGACGGAAAGAATCAAGCTGGAGGAGAGAAGGAGCTGGATGTTTTAAATAGAACAATACTTAGGTGGCAGCAATAAAACATAGTATGAAATTATTATAAGTATTCGCAACCTCCTTTCTCTTCCCTGCTCCCTCCCTTTGGACCTTTGATGGACAGTGAGTTCCTTCCTCCAGGGTCGGCTCCTGGATGCTACTTTATTCATCTGTTCAAAGGGCAGAGTGGAAGGAAAGCTTAAACGATCAGAAAGGTGGAGTTGATCTGCAAGGGAAAGAATAAAGACAAAGAGAGGAGAGGACGTGGTGTGTTCCCAGACGCCAGTGCAGAGTTTTAGACAGATTTGAGAGATGCGTTCATGAAGATTTTTTTTAAAGATCTGTTTGTTTATTTTAGAGAGAGAGGGGGGGGAGGGGCAAAAGGAGAGGAAGAAAGAGAATCTCAAGCAGACTCCTCGCTGAGCACAGAGCCCAACTCGGGACTCGATCCCAGGACCCTGAGATCATGACCTGAGCCAAAATCAAGAGTCCACCGCTTAAGCGACAGAGCCCCTAGGCACCCCAAAGATTTTTAAAGACCAAATAAAGAGTTTTACTTCTCTTGATTAAGTTTTCTTCCAGAAATTCCCTAACACAATTTCTCTTGATGTGCAAACCTGTGCTGAGACGAGACCACATACACGTTCAGATTTATACGGGTTACCCTAAGTGCCATTAATTCACCTTCATGAAAAGTCTCCTCACTTCCAGGCGGTTCAGCGGTGAGTGCCCGTGGCAGTGGGCGGATTGCATTGATTGCCCAAATTAAAGGCCTCCCGGCTTCCAGAGCTTTGCAATGTGATTTCGCGGCTTCCCCCATCACGAGGTAGCGTTTCTCTCCCCTTAGTTCTCTGGCCTTCTGTCTGATCTGCCGATAGACTGCAGTGGATCTGAGCTGGGGCCAAGAGGCTTTGCACGTTTTGACTGCCTGTCTTGGGCCCTTGCCTCACACACTGGTGAACCGTCTGGAGGCTGAGACCACGTGGAAGGAAGTCCAGAGACCACCTCGGCCACCAGCAAGCCAACCCCCAGAAAAAGGCAGCACGCAGATGCTGAGCAGATCACAGACATGGGAGGGAGCCCCACTGGGAGCCTCAGGACTGCCCGGCAGACTACCCCCTCCCCCAGCAGCAGCAGCTTGCCAGCACGCAGAATCAGGAGCAAAAGCAAATGTTTGTGGTTCTGGAAGCCACTAAGTTTTGAGATGGTTTGTCGCCTAGCAATACCTACCCAATACACTTACTAAGTAAACAGTGTTTTGAATATATTATTTTGATCCTCGCAACTAAGAATTTCTAATTCTCTTTCTTATAAGAGGTTTCGCTGCAGGAAGGAAACAAAAAGAACTTGCCCAAAGTCACTCATCTGGTAAGTTCCAGAGCCAGAATTGAAAATAGCCTCATTTAATTCAAAACCCATCTCTGTGCCTCATGTCATGTTGCCTACGATGATGGCAAATCCACCAAAGCCCAAGGTCGTCTCTGTATTTCAGGGGAGGTGATAGGACAGGTCTGGCCATCGGCGATGGAAGCCAGACGCGTCCGTGTCCAGGCCAACAAAACAGGACCGCAGCCCGAAAGGAGACGAGCACCCCACGAAGGCTGGGGCGGGATATTAAACCTCGTAGAAGACATTCCAGTGTGGAGAACCACGAGAGAGGCGCGAGTCAGAGGGGATGGAGTTGCCAGAGCGAGATTTATGGAAGATAAACAAAACCCATTTGATCAAATGGAAAATGAAATTGCAGAGCGGAGCGATTCCTGTAAGAGGTAAACAGACACTCTTCGGTATCTGATAAACAGGCTGGCAGCAAGGCAGAGGTATCTGTATACACATTTCCTCGTTACAAGTCTTTCTACACACACACACACACACACACGGGCATAAATGATCCTGAAATGTACAACACCAAGACACACACGAAAGTATACACGTGGAGCCACATAGATGTTCCCAGAGAGACATNTAAACAGGCTGGCAGCAAGGCAGAGGTATCTGTATACACATTTCCTCGTTACAAGTCTTTCTACACACACACGCACACGCACACGCACACGGGCATAAATGATCCTGAAATGTACAACACCAAGACACACACGAAAGTATACACATGGAGCCACATAGATGTTCCAGAGAGACACGCACGCCCTTTTGTGCAAGCGCACATGGGTTTACACACACATGCAAACACACTCACCATCACCCACCCCAGGCAGGCCAACAGAAATCCTACCTCTACTGGGAGTGGATTTTCTCCTCCGGATTTGTCCTCAGAGCTAAACCATTTCACCTGCAAATCCCACCAAGAATTTTCCAGTGGGTCCCTGGACGTAGCAGGAAAGCTCAGCCTTCCCCAGACCTCAGGGCCAGTCCTGACCCTGGTTTGAAAGAGCCCGGGGCCAACAGCTGGGGCCGTTTGTGGGATCGGCGGGCTGGGCCCCTTTGGGGAAGTGGTGCCTGTGCTCCTTCGGCTGATGGCTTTGACATCAGGAAGACCTGCCGCTTCATGACCTTGGGGCCAATTACCTAACTACGCTGATCTTGAGTGTCCTCACTTGTAAAACGGGATTTGGCCGGATTAAAGGTGATCATGTGTGTGAGTGCTTGACTTAGTATCTGCCATGTCATAGACGTCAGTAGCTGGGGTGGGGGGGGAGGGTATTTTCAAGGCAAGCACTCCTTCCATTTACAATCTTCATCTTAGGTTTTCCTTTTTTCTTTCTTTTCCTTCTTCCTCCGAGCATAACATAAACCCAGGCTTCTTTGCATTTATATTCTATCACTTTTTATGCACCATTATTACATATTTTATCCAAAATGATCCTTTTTCCTTTAAATCTCCTTTAAATTTCCCTTAAATCTCTGATATGAACAAGGCCTAATTTCTTCTGTCCTCAGGCATCATCTCTTGCGGGAAACAATAGACCTGGTGATAATCATTATAACCATTCAGCAAATCAATTTTGCTAAACCCAAATTCTCCTTATAGACATTTCAAGACCCAAAGCCTCCCAAAAAAACAAAGACATTTAAAACCTGCCATCTCAAAGCCAAAACCAGACTTTGCTCTTAAAGAGAAGCCCATATTTAAAGGTGAACCTTGAAACAGCCAGGTTTTGAGTGTTCGTTTTGCCACTCATTCTTTCAATGCCACGAGCAATTCTGAGCACCTACTGAGTGCTAGGCCCCACGTCCGGAATCTAATTCACAAGACACATAGAGTCAAGTGCGAAAGCAAAGTATGTAAAGAACTATACTTCGATATGGTCAGTGAAATTATGTGCACGGTATTAATCTTTTATATGCACAAGATAAAGGCCAGAAGGAGGAATCGTTAACTCTGCAGCAGAGAGGTCAAAAAGGTCTGGGAGGGGGCGCCTGGGGGGCTCCGTTGGTTAAGCATCTGCCTTCGGCTCAGGTCATGATGCCAGGGTCCTGGGATGGAGTCCCACATCGGGCTCCTTGCTCAGCACGGAGCCTGCTTCTCCCTCTGCCTGCTGCTCCCCTGCTTGTGCTCTCGCTCTCTCTCAAATAAATAAATAAAATCTTTAAAAAATAGTCTGGGAGACGTGTTATCCTAGCTCAGCCAGCTTGCCCACCTGGCTTGTAGGAGAATTCCATTTCCTTTGGGGAGTTCTCCCTCCGCAAGTCTCCGCATCCTTTCTGAGGCTGTCGATCCGGTGTCACTCGTAGGGGTGGTAATCGACTCCGCTCTGGCCTCGCGATGTCTCAAGCCGGGAACATGCAACAAAGTGATGCAAAGGCAGGGAACGGGTGGCAGTTGGGAGAGACTCGCCTTCCCTGGGCAGGACAGGCCAGCAGGCTGGTAAATCAGGAGGAGTTCCATGTCACGGTCTTGAGACAGAAGCTTCTCTTTTCCCAAAAATCTCTTCTTGCTCTCAAGGCATTCAGCCGTTTGGATGAGGCCACACACATTCTCAAGGGCACCCCCCTCCCCATGAGTGTCAGCACCAGAGAAGGAGGAGACCGAGGGAGCCAGCACCGTGTTTTGCTTCTCGTCCCCCACCTATCGGGGACAGTTCCTGCTCCCACGGATGTCAGTCTCTAGCTACTGGAAAAGTCCCTCTTTTTCTCATAGAGGAGAGTGAGTTAGGGGTGAAGGGAGAGTGGAGAAGCCTGTTCCAGGAGCTCCCCGAAAGAGCGAGCTATGGCAAGATTCTTTTTTTGAGGTGCCCTGTCTTAGCCTGGGCTGCTGGGACTAAACACCGTGGAGCATGTGGCTTAAATAACAGACATTCATGCCTCGCAGGTCTGGAGGCTGGGAAGTGCAAGGTCAAGGTGCAGACAAGCTCAGTTCCTGCTGAGAGCTCTCTTCCTGCCTTGCAGTGCTTTGCTGGCATTCCAGCGGAGGGACCGGGCAGGAGGAACTCCAGGGTGTATCAGATATCCTTCCCACGTTCACGGTGATGACCGATGAAGGGAACACGCCTGACAGCTCAGTTAGCCTCCAGTTCCATAAGAGGAGCCCTCAGAAGCCGGTCAGTCCACTGGGGGAGAAAGAAACAAGTCTGGCTTCTAATCAGTGGCTCTTCCAATCTTTTCATCAAAGCCCTGACCTGTCATTTTCTATTGTCTGGAGCTAATGAGTCAGCTTGAAGTGGGCCTTCCGGGGGGGGGTTCCCTTGGATGCAGAGAATTTGCTTAACTCTGGGGACTGCTCTATCCTTGATGACGTCATTCTGTATGTTTCTCGGCAGGCTTGCAGCCATGACAGTTGTCACTGAGTGTCTGCTGTGCCAGGCCGGGCATCAAGGGCTCTGCTTGTGTTAGCTCTTCCGATCTTCACGTCAAGTCTAGCAGAGAGGTTCTAGTGGCTTCCAGCCACTTACCAGATGGAAGGCTTTGGGTCTCTCCGTGCCTCTGTCTTCTCATCTATAAAAAGGGAATGAGAATAGTACCGAACTCACAGGATTGTTGTAAAGATTCAGTGAGTAAATCTTTTTTTTTTTTTTTAGATTTTATTCATTTATTCAAGAAAGAGAAACAGCACAAGCAGGGGCAGAGGGAGAGGGAGAAGCAGACTCACTGTCAAGCAAGGGGCCCGGCGCGGGACTCGATCCCAGGACCCTGATATCACGACCCGAGCCGAAGGCAAACCGACTGAGCCACCCAGGCGCCAATCGGTGAGTAACTCTTGTAAAATGCTTAAAACCGTGCCCGCCATGCACAACTGCCTATAAATGTTTGCTGCTTTTGTTGTGGTCCCCACCTTACGAGCAAGGTGACTGAGGTTTCTGGGGGTCAAGAAGCCGGGCTGAGGCTTCTCCTAGACCTTACAACCTCACTGGCTCATCCTCAGACCACCTACACCCTACACACACACACACACACACACACAGGACCTGCATTTGTACCCATAGCCACCAGTCTCTGAGCTCCGTATCTGTTTGTACATACTCTCTGTACCATCCGAAATGCCTTCCTCTTCCCCGTCCCCACCTCCCACCCATCCCCTGAAACTCCACTCAGATGTCCCTTCCTCCACGAAGCCTTCTGTAGCCACCACCACCCCCAGCTGGGCTTGGCACCTCTTCGGGGCTTTCCGTGGTGCTGCCCTCCCTTTCCAGATTGAAACTGCCCCGTAATTACCATTCCAGGTTGCCATTGTCTGTCTCCTCCATGGGCCCTGGAGCTTCTCCAAAACGGAGCCGAGAGGCCAGCCCAAAGTAGGTGCTCAGGAAAGGTTTGTGCGTGAATGGAAGAAGGAATCTTTAAGGGATGGGGAGGCTGTCTGGGTGCCCTCCTGTGTGAAAAGATCTCACCGATTCCGGGGCTCCGTAAGGAGCCTAAAATCCGCACATCGGTAATCGTCCCAGAGAACCACAGTGACGCAAAGTAGGTACACTCAGCCCCATGTAAAGTAGGTACAGCCAGCAGAGAGGGAAGGAGCTCCCCAAGACCGGGGGAGGCCGAGCAGAAGCTGAGGGGACCCTCGTCGGGGACCCTCATTAGTGACTGAACTACCTAAGTGGTGGCTGATGGGCTCACGCTTTCGGGCTGTACTCGGTTGACCCTGAATCTTTTGAGACAAGCGTAAGGAGGCTGAGGAGGAGGTTATGGGGCTGCCCACCATCAGCCGGGGGGGCACCCCCACATACTGTTCACTGTGGGGGGGCTTCGCCTGACGAGCAGTCGCCAGCCCTGCTTCTATATGCGACGCCCGGCTGCAAACGGGCATAAAACTTGGACAGGCGGTTCCTCGGGGACGGAAAGATCACCTCTGTACGCACGCTTCCATCACACCTCATTTTTCTGGCTGCCTTCGAACCATAGCGTTCTGGCATTTTCATCCTCGCTTTTCTGTTGTATACTTGCCTTTCACAACTGAGTGACAGACGGCAGGCTGAGCCCAAAGGTCTGCGAGCTTAAAGGTAAAGACCTGCTGTGCTTCTGTGATTTCGTCTCTCCCATTTCTTTCCTCTTTCTTTGGCTCAGTTGCATTTAGTTTATGAGATTTGTGCCCCTTCACCTGTAGGATCAGACTTCTCTCTGCTTGGTTCTGTACAGTAATTGCAAAAATGCAATAAAATATTAAAGTCCTTGGCACAAACACTGCTGCACAGACAAAGGTGGAGACCCTTCTGGAGAGGGGCTGTTTGCCAAGAGCCATCACCACGCAAAACCACGGAAAAAGCAGCGGCGGGCTTCCATGTAAATGCCCCCGGAGGACAGTGTGTCCCAAAGACAGAGGTGCAAAAACGAAAAGCCACAAGTATTGTCATTCTCTTCGCTCATCTGCTAGGACGTTGTAGCTCAGAGCAGTCAAGTAACTCACCCAGAGTCACACAGGCGAGAAGGAGAAGCAGAGCCAAGATGTGAATCAAGGTGAGATCGAGCGTCTGTGGTTACTAACAACAGATGATGCGTGTGGAGAATTTATGACGGGCCGAACGCTGCCGGGAGCATGGCTTGTCTTTGACTCACTAGGTCCTCACCCAGGAAGGGTGCCCCCATCGGCACATGCAGAGATTGGATGACTCGCCTGGGTCACCCAGCTGCAAGGAGTGGAACCGCACTTTGAACCTGGACAGCCTGGGCCCCAAACCTCTTCCTCTCAGGAGGTATCAGGAATCAAACATCTCAGAACAGACCGTGAGCATCCTGCCCCCACCCCGCCTCAGAGTAAGGACTGCGGATGTAGCCAAGGGGACCCCAGGGCCCTGAGGAGGGGTTCCTAGTAGGAGCTGCTGTTCTCCTGCAGGAAAGCAGCTCCACCACCCAACCTCGTGTTGGAAGAGGCCGACCTGGCTGCGCAAGGACATCTGAGCCAGGACCAGGGCTGCTTTTCGAAGGAGCGTTGCTCTGAGAAGCCAGTTCTGGAAACGTTTTACAGGCACGTGCCATTCTCACAGGGGGCCGTGAGGTCTCGGAGAGCTGAATCAGGAACTTGACTACGTTGCAGAAAGTGGGGCTGTGTGGCTCTTTACAGGTTCAACTTCACAGCGTTTGTGCCGTGGCCGCTAAATCACAACATGGAAACCACGGGCCTCTCAGTGCAGGAAAGGATGTGCAAGGGCTTGGAAGTCAGGAGAGCTTCTAAACGGTGGTTACCAAGACCGCGTGGTCTGAGAGACCTTAAGTATGTATTATCTGGCCCACGGCAGAAAAGCATTGCTGACCCTTGCGCTAGACCGTGGGCTTCCTAAGGGCAAACTGTTTCTTGTGCATCGAGGTATGGCCATCAGCCTCCAGCGCCGAGCCTGGAAGACAGAAGAGACTTAATGCGCATCGACGACTGGGTGGACAGGTGAACGTTGAGCGTGCTGAAGAGTCAAGCTCGGTGACAATGTGACATGGTAGGACGAAAGGGACACCTTCGGCGAGATAGTACCAAACCCTACGAAACAGTCTGGTGAAGCAGAAACAGGTCAGAAACACACACACACACGCATACGCACGCACACAGACCGGGGCTCTCAGCACAGTGAGGGGCCGCCAGCTGTTATGCTGGCTTTTCACGTGCTGGGGATGCCACACACAGAGAGAGGTTTGCTGAAGGTAACTTCCTGCTATGAGTGTCTATGATTTTTCCTTGAATGGTTTTTTTCCCTCCAGTGTGTTGAACAAGAATAATCAGTTGTTGAATGAAACCTGAATTTCAGCAGCCTAGAATTTGAGTTGAATGATCCAGACTTTTTTTGAAGCTTGGAAGGAGGGGAAAAGGGGAGTAGAGTTGATACTCTCTGCAAAGAGTAAGCCTGGCCTCAGCTCCTCAAACTGGCCACGCCCCCCAAATAAGCCTTTTCCCTGGTTGTCCAGCCAGTAAGCTAAAACTCCTTCAGGAACCAGTTCGGATGTTCTTGCCTCCTTGAAGCCTTCCCTAATTCACCTCCCTAAACTGTTCCTCCCCCTTCCAAACTTAATAGCACTTTGCTCCTCCCCATATTACAGTCACTTCTCAGACCTGCTTGCATATCTGTTTATAACATTGGACCATGAGCTACCCAAAGCGTTCCTTCTCCTCTGCATTCCCAGGTGTAAGAGTAGGTGCTTGGCAAATATTTATAGAATGGTTGAAATAACAAATGAATAAGGCAGAGAGAGAAATAGGCAGTGGCTCAACCAAATGAGTGAATGCATGGATGGATGGACCAGTGGATAAGTAAATGCATGAGTGGAGAAATGAAGGATAGGTAGATGGGTGGATGGATGGGTGGATGGATGGATGGATAAGTAGGTGGATGGATGGACAGATTGGGTTGGGTTGTTTGGGTTAGGATGGCTTGGGTTGGGTTGACAGGACCAGATCAAACTTAGGAAGGAAGTGAATGATCCCCTCAGAACCCTCCATAGCTGATATCCTACAGAGGAGTGTCCCACACATCTACCCCAGCCCCACACCCCAGGCTTCTCTCCTCCAGGTTTAATGTTCCCAAGCTCTAGAGCATTTCTTCCAGGCCCTCTCACTGTATCTCTTCATCATTTCCTCACTCCTCTTCTCCTGGAGCTGCCCCAGCTCCCCCTGACTCACCAAGCCAGCTTTGCCCACAGATCCAAGAGCGCAAAGGAGACTTTGCTCATGGGAAGCAAGCAGATGGCTAGCTTCCAGGCCCCCAGGAGGACTGGAGGGAGGCCACCTGCTCACCCATGAAGGGTCTAATTAGAGCAGATGCTTTTTTCTGTGACTTACAGAGCTTTGTTCTCCTTTCCCACCTCTTCCCCTGGAGCAAAACACTGGAGCTGTGACAGAAAATGAGCTCTCTTGGGGACAAGGTTGGAGGTGTCTACTTCTGAAACTCCTTCCTTGTCCTCTAGCGACCTTCAGTTCCAGACTCAGCTGATCCAAAGAGGTAGCCCCTTTCTCAGGAGCAACCCCTGAAACCCCAGGACTCTGGGGAACACAGACTAGAAACCTCTGCTCTCACTTGGGAACACCACTTGGAAGATGGGAAAACTGAAGACCAGAGAGGGGAACTGACTTACCAGAGTCACCCTGTACATCAGTGGGGACTGGGAGCTGAAGTCCAATACACTTTGCCGCTACCCCACCTAACCGTGTCAAATTTGGCATGATTCCCTTGGAGACCCCTGGATGAAATTCAACATCGTGTCCAAGGGAGGTGTCCCATTTCAAGCTCATTTGGCATTCAGCATCAGTTAGAGCTGATTAGAGTTCTGATTAGGATGCAGAATCATTTTTATTTCCAAGTTTTAATAATTTAGTATCAGGTGGTATTAGTTAATAGGGACTTAAAAGAAATTGTAAGCAAATCATAATAGAAAGAGAAGTTCTCACCCACACACACATGCACACACACACGCACGCACACACACACACATCTTTCTTTCATTAGCTTTAATTAGGTTGACGAAGATTGATCTGGAAGCATTTCCAGGCCCAGAATGAATTTCTCTTTGTGAAAATCGTGAGATTTTTTCAGAGAATGAAACACCCAGAGATCAATCGAGCAACGTGGTAACTTCAGGGCTCCTCTAGCAATAGCAGGTAGATAAGAGGACTTGATCAAAATTCAAGACAACAGCCAAAGCCAGGATTGTCAAGACAAACAAACATGCAGTTTGGATCCCATTTTTGCCCCTCTCTAGCTGTGTTACCTTGGGCCACTTACTCACCTTCCCTGCGCCTCCACTTGCATCTTTCACACATGTCCCATCTCAAGGTTCATTCTTTGCTAAGGAGCCAGGAAATTTTTCCAAAACATAAATCTATCCAGGCACCTGATTCAACATCTTGCCATTTTATGGAAAAAGAATAAAATGGACACTCCATAATGCATTGAACAAGGACCTCCATGCACTGACTTTTGCCTGATATGGTTGAATGTTAGGATTGTGTTTGGTTGCATGTAACAGAAATTTAAGTATATTTGCATATATCACCAAAATGGGAGATTTTTTTTTTCACATGACAAGAAGTCCGAGAGTGATCCAGAGAAGTTTGAAAATGCTCTTGGAGACCCAGGCTCCTTCTATCTTCCTCCTCTGCCGTCCTCAGAAAATAAGAAGCCTCATGGTCACAAGATGGCTGCTCAACCTCCAGGCTTTGTGTCTATGTTCCAGGCAGGAAGAAAGGAAAGAGGCAAAGCAGAAAAAGTACATGCCAGTTGGGTCTGTCCTTTTTTTTTTATCAGGAAATGGATAACTTTTCCTTAGACTGTTACAAGTCATTGGCCAGAACTCTATCACGTCACCAGTAGTAGCCCCAAGGGAGCCTGGGAAGATGGGTACTTTGCCTCCTGAACAAAGTCAGGCTTTATTGACAAGGGAGAAAGGAGATTTAGATATTGGGCAGGCCACCAGCAGCCCCTGCCACATGGCTGCCATTCTCCTTCACAGTGTGCCCATGGGAGGCAGAATTTGAAGATGGACCCCATGACCTCTGCCCCCTGATGCTCACATCCTGTCTAGTCTCCTCCCTTTGAGGATGGGCAGGACTTGCCTTGACCAATAGAAGAGGGCCACAGTGAAGAGACTTTGCAGGTGTAATTAAGGTCCCAGACAGTTGATTCTGAGCTCATCAAAAGCTAGATCATCTTGGGGGCGCCTGGGTGGCACAGCAGTTTAAGTGTCTGCCTTCAGCTCAGGGCGTGATCCCGGCGTTATGGGATCGAGCCCCACATCAGGCTCTTTCTATGAGCCTGCTTCTTCCTCTCCCACTCCCCCTGCTTGTGTTCCCTCTCTCGCTGGCTGTCTCTATCTCTGTCGAATAAAGAAATTAAAAAATCTTTAAAAAAAAAAAAAAAAAGCTAGATCATCTTGGGTGGGCCTGGCTTAATGAGTTGAAAGCCCTTAAAAGAAGGGCTGGGGTCTCCATGAGCAGAGATCCTCCTTGCCGGCTCGATGGCGTGGACAGTCGTGTTGAAGAAGCCCATACGGCAAGCAGCTGTGGGGGAGCTCTAGCTTCAGACTCCAAAACCCGAGAACTGCCTCCAGCCAGCAACCAGCAAAAAGCCAGGGCCTTCGGTCATGCATCCATAAGGAGAAAGATTCTGCCAACAACCTAAATGAGGTTGGAAGAGGATCCTTCCCAGTTGAGTCTTGCGATGAAAATGCCATCTGGCTGACGCCCCAGCAGCAGTTTGGTGGGACCCCGAGCAGGGGCCCCAGCTGAGCCCTGATCAAATTTCTGACCCATTGGCCCTCAACAAGATAATAAGTGTGTGTGGCTTTGAGCTGCCAGGATTGCAGTAATGTGTTAGGAAGCGACAGATAAGGAATACAGTGACAAACACGCAGAGATTTTTTCTTTTTTGGGGGGGCGGGTCCTTTTTATTTAAATTCAATTCATTAACATGGAGTGTATTATTAGTTTCAGAGGTAGCCTTTAGTGATTCATCGGTTGCATATAACACCCAGCGCTCATTACATCACAAGCCCTCTTTCATGCCCATCACCCTGTTCCCCCACCCCCCACCCCCTCCCTCCAAGCAGCCCTCAGTTTGTTTCCTAGAGTTAAGAGTCTCTTATGGTTTGTCTCCCTCTCTGTTTTCATCTTGTTTTATTTTTCCCGGGTTTGTTTCTTTTACTAACCAGAATCATGCTGTATGTATTGTCCTTTCATGTGCTTGTTGGAGATGTTCTCAGCCTCGCACACTCCTTTTATCCATTATATAATTCCACAGAATTAGTGTCACTGCTTGATTGCTGTATTCTGCTGTGATAATTATGCCCACTTCTGTGCGCAGACTTGAACACAGGGGCTGGAATTTGAGGGGGAGGATGTCAGTTTGAGCCCTTGGCAATCCGAGGTGAAGGTGTGTTGACTTGGCATTGAGCAGGGGACAGGCCGTGCATGCCGACCTGACTCGGGCAGGACGCGGCTGGACTGAATTTGGGACCCACAGGCCGATGGCATCATGTGTGACAGGGACGTGGCTGATTTTGCTTTTAACTTTTGCTTTTCTGGGAAAATCTATCTGTCCTTCTATTCTAAATGAAAACCTTGCTGGATAGAGTATTCTTGGCTGTAGATTTTTTTCCTTTTAGACTTGGAATTTATCACGCCGCTTTCTTCTGGCCTGCAAAGTTTCTGCTGAAAAACCCACTGATAGCCGTATGGGGTTTCCCTTGTATGTCACTGCTTTCCTTTCTCTTGCTGCTTTTAAAATTCTCTCCTTATCACTACTTTTGGTCATCTTATTTACTTTGTGTCTTGATGCAGACCTCTTTGGGTTGGTTTTGTTGGGGCCTCTCTGTGCCTCCTGGATCTGGATATCTCTTTCCTTTCCCAGATTCAGGAACTTTTCAGCTTCAGACAAACCTTCTGCCCCCTTTTCTCTCCTCCTTCTGGGATCCCTATCATGCGACTGCTCTGCTTGACAGTGTCACTGAGTTCCCTACGTCTACTCTCATTTTGTGTATTTTTCCCCTCTCGGATTGATTACTTTCCATCACTCTGTCCTCTGGGGGGCTGACCCGTTCTGCTTCCCCTTGTTCGCTATTTATTCCAGGTGGTCTCTTTTTATTTCCATTCAGTGAGTCCAATAGCTCCAACTGGTTCTTTTTTACATCTCCTATCTCTTGGTGGAGGGTCTCATGGAGGTCCTGCACTCCTTTCTCAATCTGAACGAGTATCTTTATGAGCATTACTTTAAATTCGTTACCAGACATATTATTTATCTCCATTTTGCTTAGGTCTCTTGCTCTCATTTTATTCCCCACTTTCATTTGGGACATAGTCCTCTGTCTCCTCATTTTGTCTATTGTTGTGTGTGTTTCCATGTGTTAGGAAAGTCAGCTGCGTCTCCCACACTTGAAAGTAGTGGCTTTCAGAAGAAGAGGTCCTGCAGTGCAATGTCTCCTTCTCACCAGAAAATGGTGCTTCAGGGGTGTCTCCAGTGTGTGTTGCTACAGGGGTGTCCTACCGTTGTGGCTCCGCTGTGTCTGCCTTCCATCCAGCCTGCGAGGACTCTCTGCCTGTGGTGGGCAGAGTCTGGTGCCTGCGGTGTTAGTGGGCTGGTCCAGGGCTGCCCTGGGCTTGAAATGAGTCAGAGCAGGTGTTTACCAGAGACGGAGCAGCACCAGACGGCGAGGCGCTTTCCCTGTGTTGTCCCCTCAGAAGTTTTGTGGGTGGGTGGGGCCTGCAGTCAGCCCACAGCTGGGGTCACAGTCGGGCTGGTGAGTGTGGTTATCTTCCCTTCTCCCTGGAGCAGGAGTCAGGTCGGAGTGGCGCTGGCCCTTGTCTGGGCTGCGCGCACACTGCCAGGCTTGGAACACTGCTTTGATGGCATCTTGCCAAGAGCGATCGGAGGGGGCGGATCCACTTCGCTGTGGCCTCTTGTCTCTGTCGGGCTGTGGAGAGTCTGTTCTGCCAGTTTTCCAGTTGCTTTCTGGGTTATTTATGCCAATGTGGGTGTTCTCTAGGCGGCCACGCGGCTAGAGGTGAGCCCGGGGTCCTCCTACTCCGCCATCTTCCCAGCAGCCTCTGACGCAGGTCTTTTTTCTGTCACTTGGTTCTAAGTACAGAGGATCCCCCCCACCCACGGGGGTACGTTCCAAGACCCCCAGTGGATGCCTGAAACAGGCCTAGCACCAAGCCTGTCCATACTGGGTTTTTTCCAAGACATGTTTTTGCACAATAAAGTTTAATTTATAAATAGGCCCAGGAAGAGATTAAGAACAGTTTAAGAACAAAATGGGACAGTTATAACACTGTAGCATAATATCCCAAAATATCTGACTGTCCCGTACTCCACCTGCTTCTTGTGACCACATGACGTGACACAATGCCCACGTGACGAGATGAAGCGAGGCGGGTGACGTAGGCACTCTGACGCAGCGTTAGGCCCCCACGGACCTGCAGATGAGGATCGCAGCCAGGACCACGTGCTTACCGACCGTAGTTGACTGCGGGCCACCGAAACCGCAGAAAGAGAAATCGCAGAGAAGGGGGACCGCCAGAGGCCTTCCCATCTCGGGGTCCCCACTCTTATCCTCTTCCCCTCCCGTCACCGCCCTGTGCCTTCTCCTTCCTTCCCTCCTTCAGCCTCCAGCTCACAGCCCCACCAGAGATGCCCTTCTCGCCCACCCCACCCAACCACCATCTAAAATTATCCTGCAACTTCTTTACTTCCTTGAGAGTGTCTGTCTCCTCCTCGAGAACGTCCACTCCAAGACGGAAAGGACTTTGTTCCGTTCATCCTTCCTCCACTGCACGCAGAACCATGCCAGGTGCATGATACGCACAGAAAAAACAACCACCCCTCTCTGGGTATACCCGGACTCCCCGTGGAGTTCGGAGGCTGCTTGGAATCAGGATTCCCCAACCCACTTCAGCATTACACACTCGAGAATGTTCCATGAATGGAGCAGAGGGTGCCCTGGCTCCGTAGCCTCCGCCCCAACTTCTGCACGTCTAGCCGTAGGGTCGTCCAGAACCTCAGCCGTATCGTATTTTCCTCCCTGGCACATCGTTATAGCCAGTGTTTAACTCTAAATGGTTGTCTCACAAGAACTAGCAGGGAATTTTTCTGCCAATCTCCAGAGTAAATAGAAGAATATCCTAGAAATATAAATACAGCTTCCTTGTTCATAGGTGGCCACCTTCTCCCTAGGCCCTCACATGGCAGAGGGGGTAGGGAGCCTCCTGGGGCCTCGTGTGTGGGGGCACGGATCCCATTCATGGGGGCTCCACCGTGACGACCTAATCACTTCCCAAAGGCTCATCTCCTAACCCCAGTGCATTAGGGACTGGGTTTCAAAATAAGAACTTTTTAGGGGACACAAAACATTCAACGTATGGCAGCACAGTTAACAAAACTATGTTGCAAGAACAAAGGTTAAATAAGGCCGTTTTCAGAAGAACAAAAACTGGAAGCTTTACCTACCAGTGGCCCAAATGAAAGACCTTCTAAAGGATACAGTTCAGGAGGAATGAAAGTGACCCGACAGAGGAAAGTCCGAGATGCAAGAAGGCACGCAAAGCGGGGCAGAAAGGTAGGTGCCGCTGACTCCGGATGGTCATTGTGCAGTAAAAATATCTGCGTAACCAGCCTGCTTAATGAAAACAGAACCAAAATCCACACCCTAAGAGCATGTGAATTAGTAGGAAGGTGCTAGGTTAAAATAGCCCACGTGTCTGCGTATCCGGGCAGGTCAGGGAGGCGGTAATGGTTGAGATACACGAGATCATCCAGTTTCAGGTGCACAGTAAAATTTCCAAGATAACCATTCAAAGAGTAAACACAGAGGCTATAACTTTCATTCCAGGAGAGAGAGAGAAGTAATAAGAAAAAAATTTTCAATTTTTACAGACCAGAAAAGAAAAAATTGTATATAGACTAATCGATAGATAGATAGGGAGGGAGGAGAGAGAGAGAGAAAGGGAGGGAGGGAAGAAGGAAGGAAGGAAGGGAGGGAGGGAGATCACGAGAGTAAATGGAATAACCATCCCAGTTAAAGAGCTTATCAGACTGGAGTGGGGGAAATCCAGCTACATGCTCTTTACAAAAAAAAAAAAAAAAAAAAAGCTAAAACACGAAAGATGAAAGGTAAAGGGATGGAGAAAGCCACATCAGGCCAACACTAACAAAAAAAAGGTAGAGTAGCCATATTAGTACCCAATAAAATGGTCTCTAAGTCAAAAAAGAACTGACTCGGGCAGACTAGGGAGGGTCAGCCGAGAATGACAACCCTTCACTTCACCAGGAAGATACGGTCCGAAGGGAACGGGCACCTGAGAAAATACCTTGGCACCAAGTCCAGCAGGCTCCTTTCCACTTTCCGCACGGAGGAACCTGCCTGTGGGTGGCCAGGTCAGCCTCTGGCTGCAGGATCCACAGCCCGAGAAGAGGGTCTGTGGACTGGGGGGCCCTCGGCAGCTCTCCAGGCCCATAAGGAAGAAGGCGCTGGAGTCCGAGCTGCTTCCCACACCCCCGTGAGAGGCCAGGCGCGGTAGCATGAGTTCTCACTTTCTGGGCTGGGGCAGGAACATGGAGAAGAGTGAAGGAGCAGGTGGCATTCAGAAGGCAGAGGTCCTGACTTTGCTAAACCCAGCATTTCCCGAATTTTTTTCTTAGCACCTTAAGATCGGGAGAATCTGGGCAAACGGCAACCTGATGCGATCCTTCCGTTTCAAAGCCGAAGAGACAGTGCAGGGAGGCGGTGCGGCGTGTGGTAAGTCACACAACTGGTCTGCCTGTGTGTACGATCATTCATATTCACACAGCGACCCAGGAGAGATTTTGAAAACAAATGAATCTAAGTGTGAAAATGGCAAATTTCCCCTGTATAAAGAAAAAAAAAAACTATCAAACAGCCCTGCTAAATTAAAAAATGCATTCCAGTACGTCTGCTTTCGCTCTGCAAAGGGCCGGCAAACAAGCAACACAGCGTGCCCTGCATTGAAATGTCAGATTGCTGCTGACTTGGGTAATTCATCACCGAATTGAAAGCATTACATATGGGAAGAGCAAAAATCTAATTCCAGCTCATTTCAATAAGAATTGATCTAAGAGTTCATTACATAAAGTAATTCTTACCAACTTCGAACCGTGCTTCAAGGAGGATCAGAATCTCTCCTGATAGCTGAAACTGATAAGGGGAAATTTGCATATGGATTGCGGAGCGCTAAGTTGCAGATCTTGTGTTCAACTGAACGAGTGTTTGGGGTTTTTTCGCATGTTTGCTCTGTGTTGGAGAGGAAGGTTGGAGAGGTCTGGAGATGTAGGGTTCAGGGTTATTTTTAAAAGGGGTCCGAAATCCAGGTTCATTTGTAAGAACTGTGTGACCTTAGTTGTGTAACTTTGCTTCTCTGAGCTTCTATTCAGTGAGAATAGGTCTAGCTCATGCGATAACTTAATAAGGAATTGATGTAAAGCACTTAGCACAGACTGATGTTCTTGATGAAAGGTAGCTTTGAGAAAGTTCTCCCAACCCTGCTTCACTAGTCTGAGATACCAAGACAGTATCTACCTGGCCAGGTGTCCTTAAAGATCAAAAGAGTAAATATGTGTGGGATGCAGGTATGGCTAGATCCAACCACTGCCCCTGGGGGTGGACTTGTGTGGATGCCTCCAAGATCCAGATCCCCAGCTTTGTGTTGGTTTGGCATCTGCATTGGGGTTCAAGGAGCTGGACCTAGGCTCCCCAATTTCTCAGGCATGGGAAACCATTCTTCCATCTCTTACAAAATAGGCTTTCTGGACTCAAAGAACAGGTCTCCAGCCAAATTCAGAAGTTCTCAACCTTGGCTGTTCACTGGGATCATCAGGAGTGGGGCTAGGGATCTTTTTAAAAAAAAATGCCAGGCTGCCCCCAAAACCAACTAAAACACAATCCCTGGGCATAGGACTCAGATGTCAGCATTTTTATAAGCTCCCTGGTGATTCCAATGAACAGACAAGGTTTCAAGCATCTGGAGCTAACAGGTGGTAGAGGAACAGAGCTGGAGGGTGCAGAATTGCATGCATAGCTTTTCCCTACCCATGTGCCCCCCCAAACGTCTGCCAACAGCTTGAAGGGTAATGTGAACAAGAGGTAAAGGAGCCAGGGACTTTCTCCCAAAACACTTTCCAATAGCAACGTAATAGGGAGTTCTGCCGCAGCGGGCTCCCAGTTAGTTAGCACAGGGAAGGTCAGAAAACTAACTCTTCAGATCACAGAAAAGGCCTGATTTCCTTCTCTGCCTCGGTTAGCAGAACAGAGTACCCATCCAATAGGAACTCCCTTCTCTGACTTTTGTCCTTTGAGACCAGGCACTTCTTTTTTTTTTTTAAGATTTTATTTACTTATTTGACAGACATAGCACAAGTAGGCAAAGCAGCAGGCAGGAGGAGAGGGAGAAGCAAGCTCTCCGCTGAGCAGGGAGCCCAACGTGGGGCTCAATCCCGGGACCCTGGGGTCATGACCAGAGCAGAAGGCGCTGCTCAACTGGCTGAGCCGCCCAGGCGCCCCGGAGACCAGGTATTTTCAACACCAATGTGGAAGAGGAAAAGCATTCTGCCTCTGGGGACTACCCATGGTTCCATGTCCCTGGGCTGGAGGGGACGGGGCCCCGGATGTTGCAGGAGGGGAGCTGGGAAGGTTCAGACCTCAAAGAGACTCTAAGTTCTTCCACAGCTTTGAGGGCAACAGGGAGCCTAGGAATGTTTTCAGCAGAAGAGGCATCCAGACAAATTGGTGTTCTGGAACCATACCATCCAGGCCAAAGAAAGCAGGAATTGGAGGGGGGTGGCCAGAGGCAGGAAGAGCAGGTAGGAGCTGATGGGTGGAGCCAAGGTCAGGCATTCCTAAGACCGTGGCTCTAGTCGCTCTCGTGGTTCTCGTGGTTCTCGTCGCTCTCGCGCCTCGCTCCTAGCGTTTCTGATTCAGTGGCTAGGACTAGAACCTGACCACCTGCATTTCCACACGTTCCTAGACTGGTGGCTGTGGCTGCACCTTGAGATCACCCGGCGACACAGGGCCCCACCTCGCTGCCCTGCATGATTCAGTTGGTCTGGGGTAAGAANCGCTCTCGCACCTCGCTCCTAGCGTTTCTGATTCAGTGGCTAGGACTAGAACCTGACCACCTGCATTTCCACACGTTCCTAGACTGGTGGCTGTGGCTGCACCTTGAGATCACCCGGCGACACAGGGCCCCACCTCGCTGCCCTGCATGATTCAGTTGGTCTGGGGTAAGACCCAGACATGAGCATGCCAAAGCCCCCAAGGGACTCTCGGGTGACATCAGAAGTGAGAACCAATCCCTGCTGCCCCAAGTGTGGGCCAGCGGCTCGGCACCATCCGGAGCGCGTTTAGAAATGCAGAGTCTTGGGCTCCATCCCAGACCTAGAGAATCTCGTCTGCATTCTGACAACATCTTGGGTGATTCTAGTACGTACGGAAGTTTGAGACACACTGACAAGTAGCATCTGGCCTGAGGTAGGATCCCAGAAGCATCTGGAAGCATGGGGGGAAGTGGAGTCCAGACCCCAGGGTAAGCACTCAGACCCAGGGGAGGAGAAAGATTCCTTTGTTAACTCAAACGGACTATAAGGACCCACAGTGTGTGACCCTCACGATGGGACCGTGACCCTCAGTGTCTGACAGACACTGCTGGGTTAAGTGCTAGAGAATCAGGGGGCAGGCACCTGGCCTCAGGCCATCCAAACACTACAATAGTAAAACAAGGGGCCGTGAGCTGTCACCTTCAAGTTCTCGAGGTGCTTCTGATCCAAGCAGCCTGGGTTAGTAACTCGTGAGTGCCCCGAGAGCAAGGACACCATCCCAGCACACGGCACGGTCTCCATCCATGCTGTGTGAGGAATGCCCAGTGCAGCTGCTTTGGAGTGGATCTTCTGAGGTGGACAGGGTCACTACGGGCAGAAATGGGAGAGGGAGGGCTCAGGGGATGTCAGAGGCTGAAGCGTGCAAAGGGCCAGAGAGTAAATATTTTAGGCTTTGGAGACCGTGTGGTCTCTCAGTTCTGCCCCCACAATGTGAAAGCCTCCACAGACGATCTGTAAACAAACAGGCCTGCTGGGTGCCAGTCCAAGTTTATCTCCGGCAACAGGCTGTGGGCTGCACGTGGCTATGGCGCGCCGGCCCCTGATCTGGACCGGGGGCGGGGGAGGGCGGAAGCAGGCTACGGTGGAGGGACACAAGGGCGAATTGGAGGTGGCTCACAGGCCGTGGGAGGCCTACTGAGCAAAGGGGAGCAGACCTTGAAACAAGAGTGGCAAGCTGGCACAGGACGGTGGCGTGCACAGTGAACAGCTCAGCGGCCAGCTTGCAGGGGGCAATGGGGAAGAAGCCTGTCAGGGGAGATCAGGAGCTGGGGAGGGGAGATAGGCAGGGGGCCAGGGAGACGTGGGGCTGGTGCCCGAGAGAGCTGGAGGACAGGGAGCCAGAGTGAGGAGGCCTGCCGAGCGGGAGACACTCTGGCTGCGGGATCTGCAGGGCTGAGGGCCTGGAGGGATGGTGGGAAGGGGTGGACTCACAGACAAAGTCCGTTCCTGGTCCTAGGGTCACCAGGTTGATGGGGATTGCTGTGGCCAGGCCCGGCACAGGGGAGCCAGCAGGACCCGCAGGCAGGTGGCGAGCCAGATGTGGGAGCTTGGGGGAGCGAGTGGAGCACAGCCGGGCCCACCGCACATGTCGCCCCCCGTCACACCGGAGCGCCCCGGCAGCTGCAGAAAGCATTCCAGAAAAGCAGGAGAAAAGGTTCACACGCAGGGCTTACCTGAGGTTGCTGTTCTGATGGATGTGAATCTGGGAGACAGAACTCACCCAGGACTGGGCGGGGAATGCCAGCCCTCCAGGGCTGGAAGGTGCCTCACAGCCGTGCTTCTCAAACTTCAGGGTGCCACGAAGCCCCTGGGGGTGTGGAGCGCACCTGTGTTTTCTGCTGCCGGCCCAGGACAAGGCTTTGAGAATCCAGACCTGAGAGATGATCCCCACCTCCCCGTCTTGCCTCCCAAACAAGGGCAGTGAGACCCACTGGGTTACTGTTTGTGGGGTGGCCATTATACCAACCAGAAAAGCAGGTCCTGGTGGGTCCTTATGGTGTGGCAGGTACTGTCCCATCCACATCGTGACTCATTTACTCCTCCCTGTGGCCAGGGAGGTGGGTTCCCCTAGCGCCCCGATCCCCACACGATTTGGTGACCTAAGAGCAAGGCAGCCACACTCCTGAGCCAAACTCCATCCCTGAGGCCCACAGAGAGAAGCCACGGGCCCCCCGTGGCAGGACCACGAGCCCCACATGGGCGCATCCCCCCACCCCAGGCGAGGCCACCTCTCCTGGAAAATTCCAAACTTCTGCTATGACGTTGGACCCGAGGCATAATGAACCTGCTAAGTGGGGCGGGCTGGTGGGGGGAGCGGCCTGCGGCAGGGACACCGGGGTGCTGGGAGCAGTCTCGAGCAGTGCGTCGGCGGCACGAGGTCAGCCCTTAGAAGAGACACTTCCACGAGCTCCTGCAACGCAAACAAATGCCCCCAGATAAAAGGGAAATAATTTAGTGGAGAATTTGGGGCCGGTGCGTATTTTATGGGCATCGTTTTTTAGGAGCGGTTCTCGGTCCCGGGCCCTGGGCGCAGTCCCCGCCGCGCGCTGCGCTGCTGCCACCTAGTGGCGACGGGGGGCGGCCGCTGCGGAAGTGAGGCGTCCAAACCCCCCGAAGAGGCAAGGGAGGTGGCACCCTGCGAACAGCGTCTGGGCGGTGGCTGTTTTTAGCTGGGTCTCTCCTTCTGTGCCACTTTCATCATGGAAACCGGCTCTCTAGACCCAAAAAAAGCTGCGACGTGCTCTGCAAAAGCTGTTCGAGGGCCAATTTTAGCTGCATTTCTTGGAATTTGGGCTCCCGGGAGGGAGGAGGGATGCGTGGTTCCCAGGAAGTTGGGCAGCTCTTGAGAACCTAGAACCTGGAGGGTGGTTCTGGCCATGAGGGTGTGAGTTGACGGATCCCCTGGGCTCCAGCCCCGGTACCCGGCCCTGCAAAGGAAAATGTATTTGGGGGGTTTTAGAGGCAGCCGCTACTGTGTCCTGGGAGATTTACCCTGTGCTATTCACAGCTCTTTACATGGACCATCTCACTGATGCCTCAAACCCTAAGAGGAAACGTACAAATGACACCCATTTTACAGCTGAGGAAATCAAGGCTTGGGAAAGTCCAATGACTTAGCCAAGGTCACAGAGCTGGTAAGGAGCAGAGAGCCATGGTTTGAATTCTAGAGTCTGTGTGTTAACCCAGAACCCAAACAAAGCCATGGATCAAGAGTTGAAAAGTCCTGAGTTCATCCACACTCTGCTGCCAACTCACTGTGTGACCCTGAGCAAGTCGATGAACCTCTCTGGGGCTCAGTTTCCCCTATGGTGAAACAGGAACGGTATTCATGCCTTCTGCTTCTCAAGGCTGAGTAAGGACCCAAAGATACATCTGACCACCTTTGAGCCAGTGGTTCCATTCCCTGACCTGGGGGCCACCCAGACCCTCAGATTCTTCAACAGATTCCAAGAGACCTATGAAGATAAACTCAGGACCCCTGCATGGAAAAGAACCCCTTTGTTTAGTGCCTGAGAATCCATACAACAAATCAGTCTGGCCCCAAGTTTCTGGGGTTCCAATTCCCACCCTGCCCCTATTCACCTTTGGGGCCTGGTTCTCACCTGTCCAATGGGGTTTAACTCAATGGGGTAGTGACTTGTCGCGTTGTTCCAGGATTTAAACTGCGGGCTAGAGAGTAAATCTTCCAGGCAGGGGCAGGCACCTGAGAAAGAGAATAACTGTCTCATCCTGATTTGTCCAGGACTTTGTCTGTTGGAACTGTGATGTTCCATGTCCCAAGAAACCCCTCAGTTCTGGGCGAACCGGGATGACTGTTCACTTGATGGGACACAGAGCTCAACCCTGACCAGCAGACGAGATGTCCCCATTCTGTGATGTGCCGACACCCATCGTGGCCCTTTCTGTGGCTGGAAATGATCTGTGTCTGCCTCCCCCAGTAAATGTAGTCTTGTGTGATCACCGCCGTGCCTGGCTGGGGGCTTAGCCCCTGGCCGGCCACCAGCAAACCACAGGGAGTGAAGAGGCCTCTGTGTCAGGCCCTCTTGCTAGGCGCTGGCAGTATGACGGTGGACAAGATCGCAAGATGGCCATGTGGTCAGGTAGGACCTACTACGTTAAGGGCTGTGATGGGGTAAGCATGGGATCAGGGAAAAGCATAGAAGGACCCTAAGCCAGCGTGAGAGGACAGGTGTCGGAGAGGCCTTAAGGATCCAACCCAGGTCGGGCCCACAGAGCTGAATTAATCAGGTTAGGAAGGGAAGAAGGAAAGGCAGAGGTTTTGATGGCCACACGACAAGCCTGTGCCCAGGGTGTCAGCCTGACCCCAGACCAGAATGCAAAGTCTCCCAAATCCCAGAAATGTCCCACATCTCCCCCACTCCTAACCCCTCCCAACACCACCCAGTCCCTACTCACCCAATAACACAAAGGGGACATTACCTTAGTCAACAGCTCATAGCCTTCGTCCTTGTCCCCAAAGGTCCAAGTTCGTGCCTAAGATCTTGGATAGGGCATGGGAGGAATCTCGGCAACCCCCGTGCCAAGCCTCGAAAATTCTAAATTATAGGTGGAAGGACAGGCTCAGCTTTCCCAGCTTTTACCTTATTCACAGGTGGCTGTTGCCCAGCCAAGATCTGGAAGCACAGCTGACTATTGGAGTCATGACCCAGTGGTTCTCGACGAGGCAGCTTATGGCGTCTTCCGGGGAATATTTGGCAATGACTGGAGACCTTTCTGGTTACCACGTCTGGCGTGGGGGTTGCTCCTGGCATCTGGTGGGCAGAGGTGGGAGAGGGGGTGCTGGTAAGCACCCGCAGGGCACAGGACAGCCCTGCAACAGAGAGTCTTTGAGTCCAAAACAATAGTACTGCCGACGTTGAACCCCTGCCATGTTGTAGCAGGCCACCGAGGGATCTAGGGGAAGCCACTGGGCAGCTTTTGAGCTGTTCAGCTGTTCGGGGACCACCTAGACAGAGACTGAGGGGACAGGGTGGGGTCTGCAGCTTCCTGTCGACTGTATTTTCACATTAGTGCCTTAGTCTTCCATGTGACTTTTCATATTTAATTGGTGCCTGACCCTCAACGCTGACCCCATGCCCTTCCCCGCTCCCCATTCATCCTGCGCACCCTGGCTGAGAGCCTGGTGAGTGCCGGGTGAGGCATGGGGCATGCACTGGTGACTCGGGCACAGCCTCTGCCCTCAGGAGCACGCGGTCTCCCAGCTAAGGCAAGCTTTGGCCCCCTCGTGACTGGACATCCATGCCAACGGCGTCACCAGTGGCACCTCCCACCTTGTGCTCCATGAGAACGGCACCCGTAAAGCAGAGCTCCAGAAAGCAGGTGAAGTCCCCCCCCCCGGGGACTGAGCACAGGGCAGCCCCATGAAATGCCAGAACACGGCAATGACCAGGGCCCCTTGAGCGTGCATAGCTCACTTAGGGCTGGCTGTGTGCCGGGGACCTTACCTGGGCAATCTTGTTCTGCCCTCATCACACCCGTGAGGTGAGTCTGAGACCGCGGGTAAGGAAGGTAAGGCTCTCTCGTGGAACCATGCGCTCAAGGGGCCAGAGCAGGAATTCAACCCATGGAGGCTGATTCCAGAAACCATCTGCTTAACAAGTCCCCCATCAGCGGAGAAGGAAACTTCAAAAGCTCAGTGAGGAATGGGCATTTTTAGAGCTCAGGGAGCTGCTTGAGGCAGAAAGTTTCTGGCAGAGGATAAAGAGATGGGCTCTGAAAGCACGACATGTCAGTCTGAGCAGCTTGACCTGGACACTGGAGACCTGGAAAAGCACCTTGGTTTCCTCTCGTGGTCAACCCCAGCTCATGGCCAGCATAGGGAGACATGCCGCAGAGGAGCGTGGGGCTTGATGAAATTGATCAGTGACGTCTGCTTTGGGTCTGGGAGCGAGGAATAACAGCGCGTGCACACACACACACACACACACACACACACACCTATATACATACACACAGACACATAGGCATATGCATACAGATCAGTACCTGCAATATACACATGCACACAGACATCTACACACATGCACAGAGATGGGCACATGCACACACCTGTGCAAACACACAACCCCATACACTCAGAGGCACGTGGACGCACACACACACTTGCAGAGATACAAGGAAACACAGTCACACAGAGACCCACATAAGGCTCGCTACATAAGCTGCAGAGGACAAGAGAACCCCCCACACTCACATCACCTGGAATGATGACCCCACACACTTTTTGGCCTATTCTCCCTGCAAAGAAGTTTTCCTGAGTTTAAAAAAAAAAAAAAAACCAAAAAACCCAAACCAAGTGTTTAATACCCACATCCTAGCACCTTCCGTGCTGGCGTGGGCTTCCCACATCACCATGGAAACTGTGCCGCCTGGCACTTGCCATTCAAAAACTTCTGTGGTGTTTGAAAACATGCACGTATGTCAAAATGACATTGATCCGTTCCAGATAGGTGACCCTAATTTTGAACACGGTTCCAAGGACTCCTGGAAGGCAGAATGCAGACTAACTTTGCCGACACAGGGTGAGTCACCAGGGAAAGAAAGCAGTGCTGGCAGTCCATGTGGCTGGAGAGCCCTGTTTTTAATGCCTCAGGCAGCCCTGCCCATCCAAGAAGAAAAGATGCCCCAAAGGAAACAGTCACCTTGTAGCTTTATAGTAAGTGCCTTGCGGTGATGTTCTCACCAAATGTCTGTAAAAACTTATAATGGAGTTCTGTTTTATGTTATGTTCCCCATCAGTTATAGCATTTCATGTTATAAAATGGGCCTTTGGAATAAATTCTTGATTTATTACATGGGGCTTTTAGGAACAATGGGTGCTCAGAGGCTCAGAGAAGTTAAGTAAGCAGCCTAAGATCACACAGGGGGATCAGGATTGGAATCCAAGTCTGATCCCCAAGCCCTTGACTTTCTCCTGCAAGGTGTCCCCATTCCATAAGTCCCCTTCCTATGATTGGGGAGTTGATGTTTTAAATGTCATGCTGGACCCTTGTCTCTTTCTTTACGTCCTTGAGTTGCTCTCACCCCAGCTCTGCACTTCACTCTTCCCAACTACTTGTATTTTTCTGTGGTTCATCTCCTAGGGCCGCCATAACCTCAAAGCACCACAAGCTGGCTGATTTCAACAGCATTAAAGTATTGTCTCCCAGATCTGGAGGCCAGAGTCCAAGATCAAGGTGCAGGCAGGGTCAGGTCCTTCTGAGGGCTGGGAGGAGGACCCTGTTCCAGGCTTCTCTCCTAGCTTCTGGTGTTCCTTGACTGGCAGGGAGTTAACCTTGATCTCTGCCTCTGTCTTCACACGGCTAGGACTGGGGTCCCGAGGTACTCAGGCGCTGGCAAGGGACTTCTTGGGGCCCCCGTTCAAGAGCGTTCTCAGGGAAGACCTCGCAGGAAGGGTCCCAGCTGACTGCAAAGGGAAGGCCCCAAGGACACCTAAACTACGTTCGTAGTCGAATTCTAACTCTACAAAGCCTCTCGATACAGGTTAATGAGGCAGGTTGAAATTGCCAGTGTCTAAGAAGCAACATTGTGTCTCTGGAGGAGAAGAGTAATGACAGTCTGCTCTAACTCATTCACACATGTGCACACGTGCACACACATGCACACGCACACACTACCCACGCTCTGCCAGCAATTCTCAACCGAGGTATGGTGTGTTGCGAGCAGTTGTGAGGTATATCACCAAGTAATCTGTTGCTAATAATAAAATGCCAAATGTTGCAAATATACGTACAAGCTTCAAGGTTATTCATGTGAAACATCAGCCTCGCTCACTGCATTCTGATTACATTTCTCCAGCGGGAGAGGGAAAACAAGAACTTAAAGCTAGAGCCAGGCGCTGGAACGGGAAGCCCAGAACAGCCTCTCTGTGCCCCACGCCCTGAGATAGACAGACGGAAACATCAAGCTTTCTTCTTTGTAACAGACACAGATGCACGTGCTGGGGGTAGACCCCTGGGAGGAAAGGAGGTACACGTGACCAATGGAGGTCAAGAAGGATTCCCAACCTTGCTAGGGATCCACAAATGCAAATTAGGAAGAGGAGGCACCATTATCATCCACCCAAGTGATAAAACGTGTTGCATCTGATCTTAACAGGTGTTGGCAAGGGTGGGAGCATGGAGAGAAGGCTTCCCCCAAACACGGCAGAAGGGAGCACTGCAGATCCGGATGCCATTACCTTCCTGACCTCAATTCCTACGGCTCTCCCACTTGCTTACTCTGCCCTAAAATCTCGAAACCACCAGGAATGTCCCTGCCTCAGGGCCTTTGCACTCGCTACTGCCTCTGGCTGGAATGCTCATTCCCAGTCTCCTACACAGCTCATTCTCTTTAAGTCTTTAGTCACAGGTCACACATATCCCAAGCCATATTTCATTCCCACGCACATACAGATGCACACACTTTCCCCCTCTCTGTGTCCCTCTTCTCTGCTTCTGTTTTTCCATAGCATTCACAAATCAGCAGATATACATACGTTTTACCTATTCCTGTGTCTACTGTGTGCATGCCCTCAACACACACCTCCAGAAAATGTTAGCACCAAGAGGGCAAGGACTTTGTGGCTTACTTGTTCCCTGCTGTGCCCCCAAAGCTTGGAGCGGTCCTGCCTGGATAGGCAATACCCATTTGTTCCAAGAATCAAGATGTTAAATGCAGATAACCTTTGATTTCACTTTGAAGAAACCCTCTGTACTCATTTTCTATCATTGCCCAACAAACTAACAACTTAAAACAACACCCACCTCCCAGCTCCTGGATCCCTAGGTCAAAGCTTCAGCCTGGTGTGGCTGGAGTCCCTGCTCAGACTGAAATCAAGGGGTCTCTGGGCCGCTGTGTTCTTATGCGGGGCTCAGGACCCTCTTCCATGATCATTCCTGTTACTGGCGGAAAGCAGTCCCGATCCCTTGCTGCCTGTCCGCTGCGGGGGCTCTTAGCTCTAGAGACCACGCCTTTTCCTCTCCACGTGGACCCTCCATCTTCACAACTGCACCGCATACCCCTCCCTCTTCATGCTTCACACCCTCCTGCTTCCTCTCTGCCCCCAGCCGGGGAACATGCTCTGCTTTTAAAGGGCACATGTGCTTAGATTAGGCCTCCTGGATCATCTTCACGTCTGGAGTTAACTTGGGACTCAGTCACATCTGCAGTAGCCCATCCCAGCCCGTCCCAGCAATACCTATATCCGTGTCCGAAGAGCCAGACGAAGGGAATCCCCGAGCACCCCACGACTCCGCCCGCACCATTGTCCTAGGCAAACACTCTGCCATACACGTGGGCAGAGACGGTGACGAGCGTGCACGCCACAGAACCAGTTAGAACACAAACACTCGGGACCCACCTGCATGTCCGTCAGCAGGAAACGAGATGTACCAGCCATGGTAGAGCCACACTCCGGAACATTCTGCAAGCGTGAAAAAGGGAGGCAGAGCTGCAGAGCACATTTTGACCTGCCGAATCTCCGCAGTGGGCTGGGCCCTTCTCCCGGGCTTCAGAGCCCAGCCCCCGAGCAAGGCTGCCTGCCTTAGAGTCTCTGCTTAATCGCTTCCTAGTTGTGCGAGCTTGGTGGTTTTCAGAAACTTCCTGTGCCTCTGTTTCCTCATCTGTAAGACGGAGAGGATCACCCTAGGACTCCCCCACAGAGATGGCATGGATTAATGAAGGTACTGCAGGTAAAACACTGGACCCTTGGTGGGGACAGAGTGAATGCTGAGCGCAGGGCAGCTCTCACCAGCTTTAGAATTACCAACACGCTCTCCCTTCCGAGGTGCCCGGGAGGCCTCTGGGCTGCAGGACATGCTGTGCCAGGGTTTAGTACTTCTGAACCCCCAGCCGTGGCACTTCTTACTCTGCTATAAATGGACATACGGGATGTTTTCACTCTGTTACTTATACCAGTAAGGCAAGCGTCACAGCAATCAGGAGCTTTACGCTCTTGTATTTAGGCAAGGGTTTCTGGATGTCATGTATGTGGTTAGGCAATATGCACGTTTTCTCCTCGCAAGCCACACAGACCTGGCACGTCTGGGCTGGTCACATACGCTCGGCTCACGGCGCCGGCATTACGGTGACGCCATCTCGGTGGAGTCTGAAGCAGACTTGAGACGCAAGTAAAGGGGTGAGGAGCCTCCCGGACACAGGACTTTCAGGTTTAAAGCACAGGAAGTGTCAGGCAAACCGGTCACCCCAGACACAGCCCCGGTCAGTGTTCCCCAAACATCACTCATTCATACCCCACACACATAACCACTCAGGAACATAATGCTGGAGTCAGGTCTGGGTTCAAATCCTGCCTCCACTGCTTACTCGTCATGCAGCCTTGGCAAGAGAGTTAAGTCTCAGTGGGTCGAAATGCTCCACTGCAAAGTGGGACTGATTATAAAACCAAGCTCAATGGTCATGAGGACTAAGTGAGCTAGCAAGTAGAAAGCACCTAGAATCATGCCTGGCCCAAAGTAAGCACTCAGTAAACCTGTGAATAGTGTTATTAGGGTATCTGCCACCATGCCTGCTAGCCATTTAAATATTTTTATATCACCACACTCTTAAAAGGCTTAAACACATTTACTGTAAAATGAAATTGCATATCACTACACTAATTGGAGAGCCCGTGCTTTCAGCCATAAACAGAAGGTAAGTGTAAAGACAAATGCATACCTACTTTCCAAGTCCGAGCAAGCTGAGGCCCTGCTTATGGGACGCAGACAGCCTTGGGAAATCCAGGCCTTCTGGGCGAGTGGAAACAGGCTAGGAGACAGGGAAGGACAAGATGAGGTAAAATCAGGGCTCTGAACTGATTTGCGGCTGGCCTGTGGACTCCAGGCCAGAGCTAAGTACATCACGCTCTGTCCTAGGACCATTTGGGTGGCTCAGTCGGTTGGGTGTCCGACTCTTGATTTCAGCTGAGATTATGATCTCAGGGTTGTGAGATCAAGCCCCGCGTCAGGCTCTGCACTCAGCCAGGAGTCTGCTTGAGACTCTTTCTCTCCCTCTCCCCCAGACTCTCCCTCTGGGTGGGGGTGGAGGGAGGGGGAAGGAAGAGCCAGTAGGAGGCAGTCATTTTCCACAGCTTGAGATTAAATGCCTCTGTTCTCACCTAATTTGGGCCTCCCACAGGCAGCCTAGGAGTATGGTTGGGACAGCTCCCTACACTGCCCCTGCCCCTTAGACAAGTCATGTCACCTCTCTGAGCCTCAGTGAACACCCTCAGAAAAATGGGCACAGTAGCACCTGCCTCTCAGGGTTTTCATCATCCTCAGAGGACCAGATGGCACAGAGGTAAATAGGCCCTGTGGTCTTCAAACCATTCAGGAAGCATTCATGCTCACCACCCGGCCTTTCCAGGTCTCCAGAATTATTCTGTGGCAGCTTGTCATCACATGGTCCTTCCCAAACTGTCCCATGTCCCCTGGTCTCAGTGGCCTGGATGAGCCATGAAGATACATAAGCAGAAAGCTCTTCTGAAGGCCAGGAATGAAGGGAGGCTAATTTTACCACTTTTAGGTAATTGTTCTTTTTTTTTTTTTTTTCTCCTGTACTTGAAAACCTGGTCTCCCACTTAAAAATACTTCAAACGTTGAGCTGGAATCACAGTACAAACTTCAAGTGACAGGCTCATAATACAATTCGAGCATCTGCTCATGGTCTCCCATGATTGAATAATATTTTCATTGATAGCTCTCCCCTCCTTTACCATAACATTCCCTGCTAAAAATAAACACAAACACCAAGACCCAGGGTGGCTGAGAGCTGAACCTGACCCCCGCCTGGCCAGCAGCAGCACTGGGTGGGACCTGAGAGCCGGCGGACAGTGGGCATGACCAAATGCAGCCCAGGGCCAACCCTCCAATCTGCTGATTATCCACCAGGCTGTGTAAAGACAGCAGGAAACTAAAGGCCCTGCATCTGTTTTATCTGGCATCATCCTTACCACATTTCTGCAAACGAGGTGTTTTTACCATGACTCCCCATTCACAGATAAAGAGACTGAGGGTCAGAGAGTTCCCCTGACTTGCTGCCCAAGACACAACAGGGAGGCAATGTCACAAGCAGGCGCAAACACTGCTCTCCCCACTTAACAAACGTGTGTGATTGTGTGTGTCCTTTCCCACAAAATAGGTGGTCATCTGTGTTACCCTCCTCGTCCTCTTCCTGCTCTCCCTCCAGCATGGGCATCCAGGCAAGGGTGGAGGCCTCTCATAGGATGACGACAGATCACTGTGCACGTCTGCCTGCTCAGAGCTGCCGCTACACAGACGACTGTGCTTTCTCCCTTCTGGAGCTCATATTGTCTCTGTGGAAGATCTGGAAAGTCATATAAATAGCTCGGGTACACGCCAACAGCCACCTTCAAGCTCCGAAGTTACATGGTCCTCCCCTGAAATAACTCAGGGATTCGGGGAACAAAAGGGCCTGCACAGGCAGGATGCTCTGACGGAGATGGAAAAACATATTCATCCTTGCTACCAGGCTCTCCCTTACTCACCCTTCCAGGGTCTCCCCTCCAGGCTCTCCCAGTCCCTCAGTCCCATTTTACAGAGGACAAGCTTGAAGATCAAGGAGGGTCTGTTCTCCAGTTAACAGATGGGGAAACTGAGGTCCACAGAAACTGTACTAGCAAACACGATGGTTAGTTTTGTGTGTCAACTTGACTAAGCTGTGGTGCCTGCTTGTTTTGGCCAAACACTAGTCTAGATTTGCTGGGAAGATACCCTGTAGATGTGATTAATGTTGACTTCTGTTAGGTAAAGATTACCCTCCATCCTGTGGGTGGGTCTCATCTCATCAGCTGAAGGCCCTCTGAGCAAAAGCTGAGGTTTCCTAGAGAAGAAATTCTGCGCTGAGCCTGCAACATAAAAACTCTGCCTGACCGTCCAGCCTGCTGGCCTGCCCTTTGGATTTGGGATTTGTTCCCTCTGCCATCATATGAACCAATTCCTTAAAATTTAAAAAAATGTGTATTTTAAATATACTGGATTTCATATATATTTATGTATGCTATATCTATGTAAAAGATTTTATACGTATTTCTCTGGAAGATCAACGGAGCAAGTAAAGACAAGAGGGTGGAGAGGACAAGAGGACTCACGTGAATGAAGCACTGCGATGTTCTGGAAGCTCCTGTCTGTGTTATCTTGGTAAAGCCTCACCCGCCACCCACATAGGCAGCTTTTGCCCTTTCCCTGGGATTCAGAGAGCTTGAGCGACCTGCCCAGGGTCACACAGCTGGGAATGAAACCCGTGCCACCTGCCTCCACTGTCCATACTCTCCAAACACCACGCAGCCGTCAGGAAGATGGTACCCGGGAATCAGGGGGCATCATTCCCTTCCAGGATCCCAAGGGGAATGCCTCCTCAAGTCCTTCTCTGGAAAGTCACTGAGGTCAGAAACCAAGATGCAATGCCTTTAGTGGCACAAAATGGAAAACCCCACTCAAGCTCCCTTCAGCAATAGAGGGAATGTCGTGGTCTGCGTGTGAGGGAAGCCCAGCGGTGGATCTTCACGCATGGGCTGACAACGGGCAGCAGCAGCAGCCTCTCCCCCAGAGGGTGCCATCCCCCCCATCCCAGCACAATCCCCTCTGGCTCTCCAGTGTGGCCCCAGACGCTTCCAGCTTCCATGTGAAACTAGCAGTTCCTGTGAAAAGAGAAAACCCCTGCTGTAGTATGAAGGCTTGGGATCGAGACCCTGGGCCCTGGCTCGGCTCTATGCAGCCCGAGTGGTAGTCAAGAGCCCCACTGCCTGGGTTCAAATCCCTGTTCCATCACTGACCCACTGGTCCCTTGGACAACAGTCTTAAACCTTCTGTGCCTCCATTTTTCCACCTGTAAAATAGGGATAAGAATTGTACTTCCAGGGCGCCTGGGTGGCTCAGTCGCTAAGCGACTGCCTTCAGCTCAGGGCGTGATCCCAGGGTCCTGGGATCGAGCCCCACATCAGGCTCCTCTGCTGGGAGCCTGCTTCTTCCTCTCCCACTCCCCCTGCCTGTGTTCCCTCCCTTGCTGGCTGTCTATCAAATAAATAAATAAATAAAATCTTAAAAAAAAAAAAAAAGAATTGTACTTCCTTCAAAGGCTTGTGGTGATCCGTAATTCATGGATTGCTATACATTTGCAAAATACTTAGAACAGTGTCCACAAGACATGCAAGTCAGTGTTAATTAAAATACTGGAGCTAGGGGTCGAAATATGCTAATTTGACAGGCCCGGGGTACACCTCTTTATCTGGAACCCGCATCTGCCCCACCAGAGCCACAAGGATTAAGCAGTACAGAATGTCCAAAAGGAGATGGATTTGCTGCTGACAAAAGGAGGGGAACGGCAGGCAAGAAAGGCCAGAGTAACAGCTGCCTAACACAGTGGCCTCCGTGAAATGCCACAATGCCTGATTATTTTCTTCCCCGGTGGGTACGAAGCTGAGGTCGAAAGCAGCCTTAAATTGGAAAGAGAAAAAATACCCTAATTATGTGTAAGAATAAAGTAAAGCAGGTCATTCTGTCCTGCTCCTACAGCTTTCTTTGGGCGTCTACGCACTGAAAATGAAACCAGTAAAAATCAGACATCTAAAAATCTACCCTTGATTCAGTTACTCATTCAACAGGCATTTCATGAGCCCTAGAGATGGGTTTCCCTGAAAGTAACTTGCCTTAAGCAGATGGGTCTCTACCAAAGCCTTCTACCTAATTTGATATTCGTAATTCTGTAATCTTTTACTTAGAGATGTCACCGCTCAAACCGTAGAAACTTGAGGCTGCCCAGATTTGGGATCTGCCCTCCGTGAGCTCCTGTTAAGTACCAGGCAAAGAGAGACTACGCTGCAGACATTGATCTGAACAGGGAGCCTGTCTTTGAGGAGCGCCCTCTCCTGGGGGACATTGGGAAGGACCATGAGGACCTTTCCCGGGCAAGGTATTTGCTGTTCTTTCATTCATCCACTGAACTAAGAGGTATCAAGCACCTATTATGTATGGGATAAAAAGTCAGAGGAAAGCTCTTCTCTCAAGGAGCTTATAATCAAATCAATACAAAAAAAAATCAGTACGAAAAACAAATAGGATGAGGTGATGAATGATTAGAGTAATACCTAGGAGGGTCGGTCAGGCAAGAATTTTTCGAGGAGAGGTGCTGGTTTATGAACTGCAGCTGTGTCAAGGCAGGAGAGAATCCCAAGCAGAGCAAAGTGCATGCCAAGGCCCTATGAAAGGAATGACCTCAGTGCTTGCAGACAAAGAACAGAGAGGCGGCCAGGATGGCCGGGACAGAGAAGGCCAATGGGAGAGAGTAGTAACAAGATGAGGTCACAGGTGGAGAAAGATGCTAGATCACATAGGACTCTACTGCCAGGGGGAGAGGGTTGGATGTTGACATTGGAAGCCATCGGGGTTTAAGGCAAGGGAGTGACGTGGTACCAACAACATTATCAAGAGGGCTCCCTGGCAGCTATGGACAGAGCATATAGTCGGGTGGGAGCAAAGACCAGCTCAGGGGCTTCTGCTCCTATCCGCGGTTGGCAAACATCTCCCAAAGTTTTGACAACCTCCTGTTGTAAGTTGTGGGGAAACAAACCTCTCAGGTGTTACTGGTGGGCATGCAAAAGGGCCCAGCTCCTACGGAGGGGGATTTGGCAATATCTAGCAAAATTCCATATGCATTTATCCACTGACTCAAAATCCCACTCCTAACATCTATCCCCAACATACACTGGCAGAAAGACAAAGGAAGGTGCACAAGGCTATTCACTGCAACATCACTTATGATGGCACAAGACAGGATGGGGCATTAGAAGCCTGGTTAAATTAATATTGTACGTTGACCTGATCCCATCCACGGCACAGCTGTCAAAGCAAGGTGCAGAGTCTTACACTCCGCTATGCGGTGATCGCCCCAACACATTATTAAAGAAAAAAGCAAGGTGGAGAAAAAAATGTGTCTGTTTTGCTGCCATTTACCTAAGAAAGAGCTGGGATATGAACAGATGTTTTTTAATGGGAAGATAAAGCAAAAACAAGAATGACGCCCTACCAGGGAAGGGAGGAAACAGTCGAAGGGGGAGGAGAGAGAAACTAGACGCGGCTGAACAAACTGTTTCAATTTGACTTTAAAGTACTGTGCTATTTTAAAATAACACATTTCTTAATTTAAAAATTAAATGTTTTTTTTAAGATCTTATTTATTTATTTTATTTTAGAGCGAGAGCGGGGGGGGGGGGGGGGGGGGGGGGGGGGGAGAGGCAGAGGGAGAGAATGCCAAGCAAACTCCCCGCTGAGCGCGGAGCCTGACATTGGGCTCAATCCCAGGACCCTGAGATCATGACCTGAGCCAAGATCAAGAATTGGACACTTAACCAGCTGGGCCACCCAGGCGCCCCGAAAAATTAATTTAAATGTTAAAGTTAATTGTTTTAGTTCCTCAAAATTAAAAGCAAAATGAAACCAATGAGCCTAAGTGTGTATTGACTTGGTGGGATCACCACATGGAAAAAGGCTAGTCGGTGACTTTAAAACATAGTGATTTTTAGGCATCCCTAGTCAGAAATACATGAAGGATAAAAAGGGGACAGCAAACAAAAGTCTGTTTTCATTAATCAAATCATCGAGGGTAGTGTTGTTATCATTTTCCTGCGACCATTCTGTGTGTGTGATAAAATAAAGTGAATGAGTAATTACGTAGGCTTCCTAGGGAATCCGGAACTTGGGTGTGGAAGAAAAAAGGCACGATGTAAGATTGGGGAGGTTAAGAAAAAACCTGCTAGTCCTGAGTTGACATCGAAAGTCTCGGTATTGGGGCACCTGGGTGGCTCAGTTGGTTAAGCATCTGCCTCTTGGTTTTGGCTCCGGTCATGATCTCAGGGTAGTGGGATCAAGCCCCACGTTGGGCTCTGTGCTTAGTGGGGAGTCTGCTTGAGGTTCTCTCTCTCCCTCCCTCTGCCCCTCCCCCCCCACTCGTGCTCTCTAAATAAATCACTAAAAAAATTTTTTTTAAAAAAACAAAGTCTCAGGGTGCCTGGGTGGCTCAGTCGTTAAGCGTCTGCCTTCAGCTCAGGGCGTGATCCCAGCGTTCTGGGATCGAGCCCCACATCAGGCTCCTCCACTGGGAGCCTGCTTCTTCCTCTCCCACTCCCCCTGCTTGTGTTCCCTCTCTCGCTGGCTGTCTCTCTCTGTCAGATAAATAAATAAAATCTTTAAAAAAAATAAGAAGAAAAAAGAAAGTGCCATATAAACTCAAGATGTATTTTATCACCAAAAAAGCACCCCCTACCACCCCAACTGTGGTCTCTAAGTACTGCTTTCTGCCAGGAGAAACCAGGGGTCAATGCAGAAATGTCTGATTCTGTGTCTGGGGCAGAGGAGGAGAAGTAGGAAAAGGGAATTATAAAGTTAGCTGTCAGTGAACAGGAGAAAAAGCCAAGAGAGTGAATGGACACCGAAACCAAGAGAAGTGAGTGTTCTAAGAAGGTGGGAGTTGAAAATTATGAAGAACAGCAGCAAACTTAAAAAAAAAAAAAAAACTATTCTGGAAACTACCAATACCGATGGAAGAAAAAAATAACCCAGCCAGAGGAAACAGATCCAAATCCTGCCATCTGCATACTCACCTCTAATAGGAACCTGGCATTTGGAAAAGGTAAGTGAAAAAGACACATTCTTTTCCTTGTGCTTCTCATCGAAATACAGGCATCATTTTCCTCACGTGGTGACATTTAAGCTGGAGCGCATCATCTCAGCTCCCCAGACCCAGGTGAGCCAGTGAGCACCCCATCTCTGGAGGTGATCAAGTTAAGGAAGGAACACCATCCTTCAGGGATGCTAGAGAGGTGATCCGGCCTTGGATACCGAAAGAAGGCTCCCCAGAGCGAGAAAGCAATATCACACAGCACACGGCAGGGGCTTAATGAATGTTCCAGGCTGATCTGTAGAGTTTCTGCAGTCTGCCCCTCATGTCCTCCAGCTCCAAGATACTGTAATTCCACCGTGTTTGCTTCGGATAAGAGGACCCTGAGTCCCTTCCATGGACCATTCCTCCAGGTATTTCTCTGCACCGGCATTTCTTCCTCTCCATCTGCCAAAGCATCACCTGCGCATTCTGCTCCCAGGGTTAGCCACAGAAAAACAAGCAAAAAGGAGGCTTTTCTGAACACCAGCAGCTGCCCAGGCCGGCCCCAGGCCCTTCTGCAGACTCCAGCCATGTAATGTGGAGAAGCAGGCCCGGAGCACATCTGTGGGCTGGAAAGGAAATGATCAGTCCTCCAGTGTGACCTCTGTGTGGGTCGGGGTTCCGCAGAGGAGACCAATGGGAAATATGTAAGTATATAGGAAGAGGTTTCTTACGCGGGACTGGCTCCCATGATTTTAGAGCTGAGAGGTCCCACCATCTTCCGGCTATCAGGGAGAGGCCCAGGAAAGCCGGTGGCATGGTTCCAGTCCAAACCCAAAGGCCTGAGAACCAGGGGAGCTGATGGTGTGAGTCCCGGGTCCAGTCTGAGGGCCTCGATTAATGGGCATGAGGACTGTGGTAACAGCTTCACAACTTGGTGAACTCACTAAAAAAAAAATCACTGAGTTATACACTTGAAATGGATGAATTATACTGTATGTAAAGTATGCTTCAATGAGCTTATTTCAAGTATGGCACCAAAGGGTCCCAGCAGATCAGCTAGGAGAAATTCCAACGTCAGAAAAACAGGCAAGAGGGGCCGTAGCAGAGGGAACACAGCACCCATTAGCTCAGCGGCAGTCCCCGTTTAAAAGTGTTGTAGGCAAAATAATGTCCTGGGGCGCCTGGGTGGCACAGCGGTTAAGCGTCTGCCTTCGGCTCAGGGCGTGATCCCGGCGTTATGGGATCGAGCCCCACATCAGGCTCCTCTGCTAT
>NC_048227.1:31280012-31285317 GCF_002007445.2 Ailuropoda melanoleuca
GAGTCTGACCCCCATCTCCCTGCAGCCCGTTCGTGCAGTTGGAAAATTATTCCCCCCTCTTTTTTATGAAAATCTATCATCCCATAGAAAAGCTCAAATAATAATAGAATCCTGAACACCGAGATTCATCTAGATTTATCAGTCGTTACACTCTGCCACATTTGCTTCTCTCTATCCATGGTTTTTTTTTTTTTTGCGGAATTATTTGAAAATAACTGGTAGCATCATGACACTTCATCCCTACATACCTCAGCGTATATTTCTCAAGAGCAAACATGTTCACTGACATCACTATTGTGCAATAGTACCGTTAGCACACCCACGAGATTTAATCAGATAATACTTATAGGCAGCCCACATGAAAATCTCCCCAGCACCCCCAGGACTGTTCTTTTTAATTAATTAATTAATCCAGAATCCAATCAAGGCTCATGTACTTCACTTAGTTGTCATGTCTCCCGTCCTTTGCATAACCAAGAAAGGTCCGGCTGCCTTGAGTTTCCTTCCATTCATGAATGCTCCTTCAGTGTCTGGGCTGGCTGTCTTGTGTCTTGGGCAAGGTCCCCCGCTTTCTGAAAGGGGCATAGCTCTTCAAGGCTTTAACGCATCAATTTCCCGACGGCTTTCCCACCCCTCTACCTGCAATGATGAGATTTCGGTAAACATCCTATGCACCTCCGATTCCGTTCTGATTCTCCATTTACGAATGGATTCAAGGGGGGCGCCTGGGTGGCTCAGTCGTTAAGCGTCTGCCTTCGGCTCAAGGTGTGATCCCAGCGTTCTGTGATCGAGCCCCACATCAGGCTCCTCCACTGGGAGCCTGCTTCTTCCTCTCCCACTCCCTCTGCTTGTGTTCCCTCTCTCGCTGGCTGTCTCTCTCTCTGTCGAATAAGTAAATAAAATCTTTAAAAAGAAAAAATGGATTCAAGGCACCTGTCTCGTTGCTACACGCGGCCCTCTTCAGATGTGGCTGCCAACGACAAGCGGGGCCCGGGGCCTCTCTGGCTTGGTTTAAAGTCAAGGGAAGGTCGTCTGGCTGGCCTCCGCCCACCCAAAGAGGAGAGAAAATTCGCTTAGGTTTGGGGCTGTTGGTATAGTTTCAATGCCTTTCTAAAATAACCTTCTTGCTGCTTTATTAATTCCAGTGGGTGTTTCGTAACAGGTGACAGCTTTGCCCTTTAATTGCTGAGGGATTTTAATTTTGCACTGCTGTTTGCTGTTCAAAATGATTTACCTTGGTTCATAAACATCTGCATCCCAGGGACTTCCTGTATGGTTAGAAAAGTAAACTCACAGGCTGTGTGACTCCAGCGTGCACACACACACACGCATGCATGCACACGCACTTCCAGCTGGGGCAGTATAGCCGACATCGCGAGTATACTCCATCACCTTCAGCATTTGGGGCAATCTCTATCATTATTTACCTAATACTGTCCTTCAAACCAAATTGCTTTTCTTACCGAAATAAATAATTTTTCCAATAAGATCTTAGATCACTATTAAGGGAAAATTGGCATGATTTTCCACAATCGGCTGTAAGGATAACCTCTGCTTGAGGCCTGCTCCCTCTTATTTACATGGGAGACCAGCAGGAGTTCAAGACAGGGGCTCGGAGCCATCAGGGCAATGGGAGGGAGCTGAAAAAGGATTTTCTGCCCCAAGATTTGCAGCTCTTTCATGTCTGGTCTGATGACCGCCTGGAATGATCTTTCATGCCCCAGAATGGCACACGCTCCCCACTTTTAGAAACCCCAGTCTTCCTATTTGGGGTGGCTTCTTTCGTTTTGTTTTTCTTAATACTCTCTTCAAAGATCAAGCCTTAGGTTCGATGACCTCTCCTAGCATCTGCTTGGAAAAGCTGGTCATGACATCGCTGAAAAACCAAAATGAATAAATACTGATAACAGAAAAAAAATTGATCTCACCTGGGTTTGTTTGGGGTTTTTTTCCATTTTTTTAATGTGGCCACTTGAAAATTTAGTTGCATGTGCAGGGGCGCCTGGGCGGCTCAGTCGGTTAAGCGTCTGATTTCATTTCCCTAGGAGCCTTGTTTGCACAGACGGTTTGCTAAAAAGAAACCACTCACTGAAACCAGAACCTCTCGGGAGTTCCGTGGATGCACTTAACCTACCAAATGCACATTTCCAGAGAAGCAAGGAAAACCACAAAGCAATGAGTCTGACCCCCATCTCCCTGCAGCCCGTTCGTGCAGTTGGAAAATTATTCCCCCCTCTTTTTTATGAAAATCTATCATCCCATAGAAAAGCTCAAATAATAATAGAATCCTGAACACCGAGATTCATCTAGATTTATCAGTCGTTACACTCTGCCACATTTGCTTATCTCTATCTATGGTTTTTTTTTTTTTGCGGAATTATTTGAAAATAACTGGTAGCATCATGACACTTCATCCCTACATACCTCAGCGTATATTTCTCAAGAGCAAACATGTTCACTGACATCACTATTGTGCAATAGTACCGTTAGCACACCCACGAGATTTAATCAGATAATACTTATAGGCAGCCCACATGAAAATCTCCCCAGCACCCCCAGGACTGTTCTTTTTAATTAATTAATTAATCCAGAATCCAATCAAGGCTCATGTACTTCACTTAGTTGTCATGTCTCCCGTCCTTTGCATAACCAAGAAAGGTCCGGCTGCCTTGAGTTTCCTTCCATTCATGAATGCTCCTTCAGTGTCTGGGCTGGCTGTCTTGTGTCTTGGGCAAGGTCCCCCGCTTTCTGAAAGGGGCATAGCTCTTCAAGGCTTTAACGCATCAATTTCCCGACGGCTTTCCCACCCCTCTACCTGCAATGATGAGATTTCGGTAAACATCCTATGCACCGCCGATTCCGTTCTGATTCTCCAGTTACGAATGGATTCAAGGGGGGCGCCTGGGTGGCTCAGTCGTTAAGCGTCTGCCTTCGGCTCAAGGTGTGATCCCAGCGTTCTGTGATCGAGCCCCACATCAGGCTCCTCCACTGGGAGCCTGCTTCTTCCTCTCCCACTCCCTCTGCTTGTGTTCCCTCTCTCGCTGGCTGTCTCTCTCTCTGTCGAATAAGTAAATAAAATCTTTAAAAAGAAAAAATGGATTCAAGGCACCTGTCTCGTTGCTACACGCGGCCCTCTTCAGATGTGGCTGCCAACGACAAGCGGGGCCCGGGGCCTCTCTGGCTTGGTTTAAAGTCAAGGGAAGGTCATCTGGCTGGCCTCCGCCCACCCAAAGAGGAGAGAAAATTCGCTTAGGTTTGGGGCTGTTGGTATAGTTTCAATGCCTTTCTAAAATAACCTTCTTGCTGCTTTATTAATTCCAGTGGGTGTTTCGTAACAGGTGACAGCTTTGCCCTTTAATTGCTGAGGGATTTTAATTTTGCACTGCTGTTTGCTGTTCAAAATGATTTACCTTGGTTCATAAACATCTGCATCCCAGGGACTTCCTGTATGGTTAGAAAAGTAAACTCACAGGCTGTGTGACTCCAGCGTGCACACACACACACGCATGCACGCGCACTTCCAGCTGGGGCAGTATAGCCGACATCGCGAGTATACTCCATCACCTTCAGCATTTGGGGCAATCTCTATCATTATTTACCTAATACTGTCCTTCAAACCAAATTGCTTTTCTTACCGAAATAAATAATTTTTCCAATAAGATCTTAGATCACTATTAAGGGAAAATTGGCATGATTTTCCACAATCGGCTGTAAGGATAACCTCTGCTTGAGGCCTGCTCCCTCTTATTTACATGGGAGACCAGCAGGAGTTCAAGACAGGGGCTCGGAGCCATCAGGGCAATGGGAGGGAGCTGAAAAAGGATTTTCTGCCCCAAGATTTGCAGCTCTTTCATGTCTGGTCTGATGACCGCCTGGAATGATCTTTCATGCCCCCAGAATGGCACACGCTCCCCACTTTTAGAAACCCCAGTCTTCCTATTTGGGGTGGCTTCTTTCATTTTGTTTTTCTTAATACTCTCTTCGAAGATCAAGCCTTAGGTTCGATGACCCCCTCCTAGCATCTGCTTGGAAAAGCTGGTCATGACATCGCTGAAAAACCAAAATGAATAAATACTGATAACAGAAAAAAATTGATCTCACCTGGGTTTGTTTGGGGTTTTTTTCCATTTTTTTAATGTGGCCGCTTGAAAATTTAGTTGCATGTGCAGGGGCGCCTGGGCGGCTCAGTCGGTTAAGCGTCTGATTTCAGCTCAGGTCATGACCTCAGGGTCCTGGAATTGAGTCCCATGTCAGACTCCACACTCAGCAGGGCATCTGCTTGTCCCTCTGCCCCCCCCAGCTCGTTCTCTCTCTCTCTCTCCCTCTCTCAAATAAATACATAAAATCTTCGAAAAAATATAAATACATTGCACATACAGGGTACGTCTGTGGCTGCTGCTGTCATTCCGCTGGATGGTGCCGCTGCGTCTCTCTGAAACAGCAGCACAGTCCCCAAGTTGGAGTCCACGGGGACGGGAAAGGGAAGAGACAATTAGGAAATGTCTTCGGACATCCCCTTCCTAGTCCCCACCCCGCCCTTCAATCACAGCATCTCAGGTGTGCACAACACCTTCAAGATTACCAAGCTTGGGAGTCTGCAAACGGCAGCCCAGAGCCCTGTAAAGACAGGGTACTTAGAGGACATGTTTTTTTATAAAGTGACTCCCTGTGTGACTGTGAGTGACCCTGGGAGCCAAGCACCCCAGGTCGAGCAGGAAACAGGTCTGTTTGAAAGGAAAAGCACACCATCCAACCTGAGTACCATATTAGCTTCCCGTGGCCGCAGCAGCAAATGACCATCGACTGGGCAGCTTCAAACAACAGAAGAAACTTATTCGCTCACAGTTCTGGAGAGGAGACATCCAAATCCAGGTGTCAGCAGGGCTGCTTCCCTCTGAGGCTTCTCTCTTAGCGCCTGGTGGCCGCCTTGAACTTTGGCCCTTCCTTGACCTGAGTGTTGATGTCCCAGTCCCATCTCCGTCTCCATCATTGCACGGTGGTCTCTTGTATCCCCTCCTCTCTGTGTCTTCTCCCTTCTCAAATCCACTGTTCATTGGATTTGGGGCCAGGACCAACCAGATAATCCAGAATGATCTCATCACAAAATCCTTAATCTAATTACACCTGCAGAGCTCCTTTCTCCAAACAAGGTCCCATTCACTTGTTCTGGGGAGGGACATAGCTTTCTGGGGCGGGGGGCTGCCGATCCAGGCACTGCAGGCACCCCACATGGTCCCCCCAGGTGGGAACTGCTTTCAGTCCGCATGAGGAATAGTGGCCAGTGGTTACGAAGCGTTTACAGCGT
>NC_048227.1:31291056-31333931 GCF_002007445.2 Ailuropoda melanoleuca
CCCCCCCCAGCTCGTTCTCTCTCTCTCTCTCCCTCTCTCAAATAAATACATAAAATCTTCGAAAAAATATAAATACATTGCACATACAGGGTACGTCTGTGGCTGCTGCTGTCATTCCGCTGGATGGTGCCGCTGCGTCTCTCTGAAACAGCAGCACAGTCCCCAAGTTGGAGTCCACGGGGACGGGAAAGGGAAGAGACAATTAGGAAATGTCTTCGGACATCCCCTTCCTAGTCCCCACCCCGCCCTTCAATCACAGCATCTCAGGTGTGCACAACACCTTCAAGATTACCAAGCTTGGGAGTCTGCAAACGGCAGCCCAGAGCCCTGTAAAGACAGGGTACTTAGAGGACATGTTTTTTTATAAAGTGACTCCCTGTGTGACTGTGAGTGACCCTGGGAGCCAAGCACCCCAGGTCGAGCAGGAAACAGGTCTGTTTGAAAGGAAAAGCACACCATCCAACCTGAGTACCATATTAGCTTCCCGTGGCCGCAGCAGCAAATGACCATCGACTGGGCAGCTTCAAACAACAGAAGAAACTTATTCGCTCACAGTTCTGGAGAGGAGACATCCAAATCCAGGTGTCAGCAGGGCTGCTTCCCTCTGAGGCTTCTCTCTTAGCGCCTGGTGGCCGCCTTGAACTTTGGCCCTTCCTTGACCTGAGTGTTGATGTCCCAGTCCCATCTCCGTCTCCATCATCGCACGGTGGTCTCTTGTATCCCCTCCTCTCTGTGTCTTCTCCCTTCTCAAATCCACTGTTCATTGGATTTGGGGCCAGGACCAACCAGATAATCCAGAATGATCTCATCACAAAATCCTTAATCTAATTACACCTGCAGAGCTCCTTTCTCCAAACAAGGTCCCATTCACTTGTTCTGGGGAGGGACATAGCTTTCTGGGGCAGGGGGCTGCCGATCCAGGCACTGCAGGCACCCCACATGGTCCCCCCAGGTGGGAACTGCTTTCAGTCCGCATGAGGAATAGTGGCCAGTGGTTACGAAGCGTTTACAGCGTNCCGATCCAGGCACTGCAGGCACCCCACATGGTCCCCCCAGGTGGGAACTGCTTTCAGTCCGCATGAGGAATAGTGGCCAGTGGTTACGAAGCGTTTACAGCGTGCCAGGCCCCGTTCAAAGTCATGTCCCCTCGTTAGCTCATTCATCCTGTTCAGTTGGCCCCTGCTAGGCACTTGAAAGTGTGGCTGTCATTTTCCCAGGGCCTTAAGTGCCTGCGCCAAATGACACATGAATTAATAATGGTGCGGTCTGCAAGGGGATGGGAGCAAGCGCCCTCCCTCCTCGCCATCCGTCCTCCTTTGATCCATAATGTAATCATTTTAAAGGATGTAAGGTAATAACCCTGCTTCAAAAGAGGCATCCCTTTTATCTTCTCCAAGGCTCTCATTCAGCTGGGGACAGTTTCAGAAATGAACTGTGGTTTGTTTCTTTAAAGTTCCTATAATTATGCAAGGTGTGGTGTTTGCCCATGGGGTTGGGGGTGGAATAAACCTTTTCCAAAGGTGCAGATTTTCAACAACACGAGGCGCCAAGTAGAAGTAATAGTAGCAAAATAATAATAACGGCAACAAGACAGGCAGGTGGGCCCCTCCGTGCCACATCCTTCTGCAGCCTGGGGCTAAGGGAGACACAGCCGGAGCCCTTGGGGGAGGGGAAGGCGGGGGAGCGGAGGAACATTTATCAGGAATGGGGACCAGCAGCGTGCACCTGCGGCCTGCACAGCAGACACCTTGACAATGATCTGAGGCCGCACAGCCAGGGAGGGGGTTTGCAGGTGAGAGACCTCAGGGAGAGCCGCCCACACCAATCTGATGCTGCCTCGAACTAAGAACACTCCTTGCGAACAGCTCTAGGACACAAAAGAGCAAATGCACGTGTGGACCCTCCGAGTTGTCAGACAGTGTGGGGTCTTTGCAGGTGTCACCTCGGTGAACACTTGCGGCAATCTCAGGGGTCTGGTGCTATCTTTCACGGCGTTTTCCAGCCCGCCCCACAGACTCCGCAGACAGACCATTTGGGGCAGGCTGCCAAAGATCCCCCCCCGATGTGTGGTCACCACAAAGAAAAATATTGAAAGTTCCAGTCCTCGAGATTTTCCTTCCCGATGCACATTTCTGGTGCTACAGAAAATATTTTGACATCTGCTCATAGCCAGTTCTAACAAGTACCTTTTCTCTTCCTCATGCTATACGAAATGTGAAAATTAAACAGAAGGAGCAGCCCTTGCAGGGAGGACTGGAAGGACAGGACAGTCACAGCACAACTCACAGACCAGGCTGCAGTCACTCTGCTGAGTGACCTCAGACAATCAACAGTGCCTCTCTCTGCCTCGGTTTCCCCACCTGGTGTAAGGGGGGGCAATAATCAGACTGTCGTGAGAATTAAATAACTCCATGTAACAAAGCAGGATTCAAGAAATTTTTTCTGTGCAGAACCAACCCTGCCACTAGATGAAAAGCAGCTGCAGAAAATATGTAAATGAACGGGCGTGTCAGTGTGCCAATAAAACTTTGTTTACAAAAGCAAACCATGGGCCAGGATTTGGCTTATGGAACTGCAGTTTGCTGACAACGGGCCTGGCTTCAAATCCCAGCTGTGCCTCTTAGAAGCTGTGTGATTTGAGGCAAGTTACTTAACCTCTCTGATCCTCAGCCTTCTCATCTGTAAACTGGTATGAATAAGAGAACCTACCTCTTAGGGCTATAGGGAAGACCTGTAAGATACTGCTTGCAATCCCCTTAGCACAGAGCCTGGCACATGGAAAAGACTCAGCAAACACCCGCCCCTCCTATTACTAATACAAATCACTGCCTCTCCTAAAGTCTTTGGGCGTGGTCAGCCCTGACTCCCACAGCCCACGGTCCATCACTCATGGGACTGCATGGGAAGTCTGCTTGTTTCACCCCCATCCACTACCCGAGCAACTTGAGTCTACAATGGCTCAGCCCGGCACACAGTAGGTGCTCAATAAACACCACTAGAATAAATGACTACATGGACTTCATTCCTAAGTCTCAAGTTAAACCAAACCCAAATTTGGATTTTGCTTCCCAAATAAACATGGAAAAAACCAGGCAGAAGTGAATAAATACTCATTGGTCAGTCTGCCTTGGACTCATAAAAAACCAGAGTCAGAGGTGGAAAATGGGGGCAAGGGAGACACAAAGGTATGCTTAGCGCCACTGAGCAGGTTCAAGGCAAAGGAAGGAGCAGAATTCAGTTTATTCCCAGGTTCCTTGCTTAGTCACTGTATCCCTCTCCTTTCTCCCTCACTCAGCCAGCCCAGAGACGCATGTCCCCTGAGGTGGGATTTCACTGATGCTGGTAGGCTAGACAGGTGAGCCGGATGTAATGTCTTCTGCTTGACTGTCCCAGCCAATGTTGAATTTCTTCAGGTTAGTCCACCGCCCTGCCCAGTCATGGCTTGAACATAGGTTCACTCACGAAGGTGGGATCCGTGGAACCAGGGCCAGGATGCTCACAGAACGGAAGCACAGGAGTGGGGCGGGGAAATGAGAGGCTCTGACTCTGCAAAGGGGTCTGTGAAAGGATCCCAGCTTATTACAGATGCCCCCTTCTCGATTTATCCTCAGGCTCCAGAACCTCCTGTCTGCCACTCTAAGAATAAAGATGAATAACGAAATCATTAAAGCTACATATATGATGTGACAGCTCTTGGCAGACAAGATCTGGATTAAGCTTCACAACAAGGAGGTAATAGAGCCCCCTCCAAATTTTAGCAAGACACATAGCTTTGGAGCTCAGATAAGAGATGAGATTTCCCAGCCTCCCTTGCAACTAGGTGTGACCATGTGACTAACTCTGGCCAATGGGAACTAAACAGAGATGATGAGTTCCCGTGTCACCTCCTTAAAAGGAATTGCTAGTCCCCATTCCATAGGTGTACTGCTGGTGAGCCCACTTGGCCATGCCGATATTAGCAGAGTAACAAACTAGAAGGAATCTGGGTCCCTGAATGACTTCTTGGAGATACCAGCCTTGAAGCACTCACCTTGACTCTTGTGTGTGTGAGAGACAAAATAGACTTCTATATATTTAAAATCACTGCATTTGGGGGCCTTTTTGTTACAGCCTTGTACCCTAACTAATACACCCTTAGGACCCTCTTGAGCGTGTCTATTCAGCAGATGAGGAAGTGGGTCTCCAAGTGGTTAAGTTACTTGACCAGGAGCATTCAGATGAGATGCAGCCAATCAGGGACCGAACAAAGCTGTGTTTGACCCCAAGGTCTGTGTCCTTCTCCTAAGTCACAATGCCTCTCAGTCATAAGGCTCATGCCGCATGCACTTCTTCAGCGTACAAAGTCCTTTCACGTACAAGGACGTTGTTTCTGAGCATTGCTCTAGCCTGGTAAAGGAGATTACTCGCTTCGTTTTACAGATGAGGAAACTGAGTTTCACCAGGAGTAAGACGGTGCCCAAACTTACCCAGGTGGTAAGAGGCAATTCTGGGATCTGAATGGAGTCATCTAGCTTTAAAGGCAGATCTCTAACACTGTACAGCTGCCCAGCTGTTTTAGTATTGCCAAGAACCCCTAGAGAAATGTTCCCAGTGCCTGTTGCTGAGGTCAAGATGCTTNATCCCAGCTTATTACAGATGCCCCCTTCTCGATTTATCCTCAGGCTCCAGAACCTCCTGTCTGCCACTCTAAGAATAAAGATGAATAACGAAATCATTAAAGCTACATATATGATGTGACAGCTCTTGGCAGACAAGATCTGGATTAAGCTTCACAACAAGGAGGTAATAGAGCCCCCTCCAAATTTTAGCAAGACACATAGCTTTGGNAAAAAAAAAAAAAAAAAAAGATGCTTCCACAAAATCACAGATGGCCAGCTGTCTCCACTGGGTTCCCCAGGAGCAGACCCTGAGACAAGGCATTCAAGTCAGGGTTCTCCAGAGAAAAGAACCAATAGGATATGTGTATTTTTAAGGGACTGGCCCATACAATTATGGAGACTGAGAAGTCCCTGTGTCTGCCATGTCCAAGCTAGAGACCCAGGAAAGCCAGGAGTGTACCTGGATGATCTCAGAGTCAGATAGCTGAGGGTGGAGATTCCACTCCAGGTCTAAAAGCTTAAGGTCCAGGAACACCAAGGCCAAGCGAGCAATGGTGCTGCTGAGCAGTAAGGCAGTTAATTTCTCCCCCCTCCCCCATTCGGTTCTACGCGCGGGNAGATGAGGAAGTGGGTCTCCAAGTGGTTAAGTTACTTGACCAGGAGCATTCAGATGAGATGCAGCCAATCAGGGACCGAACAAAGCTGTGTTTGACCCCAAGGTCTGTGTCCTTCTCCTAAGTCACAATGCCTCTCAGTCATAAGGCTCATGCCGCATGCACTTCTTCAGCGTACAAAGTCCTTTCACGTACAAGGACGTTGTTTCTGAGCATTGCTCTAGCCTGGTAAAGGAGATTACTCGCTTCGTTTTACAGATGAGGAAACTGAGTTTCACCAGGAGTAAGACGGTGCCCAAACTTACCCAGGTGGTAAGAGGCAATTCTGGGATCTGAATGGAGTCATCTAGCTTTAAAGGCAGATCTCTAACACTGTACAGCTGCCCAGCTGTTTCAGTATTGCCAAGAACCCCTAGAGAAATGTTCCCAGTGCCTGTTGCTGAGGTCAAGATGCTTCCACAAAATCACAGATGGCCAGCTGTCTCCACTGGGTTCCCCAGGAGCAGACCCTGAGACAAGGCATTCAAGTCAGGGTTCTCCAGAGAAAAGAACCAATAGGATATGTGTATTTTTAAGGGACTGGCCCATACAATTATGGAGACTGAGAAGTCCCTGTGTCTGCCATGTCCAAGCTAGAGACCCAGGAAAGCCAGGAGTGTACCTGGATGATCTCAGAGTCAGATAGCTGAGGGTGGAGATTCCACTCCAGGTCTAAAAGCTTAAGGTCCAGGAACACCAAGGCCAAGCGAGCAATGGTGCTGCTGAGCAGTAAGGCAGTTAATTTCTCCCCCCTCCCCCATTCGGTTCTACGCGCGGGCCCTTAATGGATTGCATGATGCCCACCCAACACGGACGAGGGCCATCTGCTTTTCTCAGTCTACCAATTCAAATGCTAATCTCATCGGGGCACCCCCCTCACAGGCACACCAAGAAATCATGTTTTTGCAGCCATCTGGTGGCCCAGTCAAGTTGACACATAACATGAACTATCACACAGGTTTTCTAGTGAAAGCAGTTTATCTGGGAGGGATTGGAGGTGTATGGAGAGGAAAGTCAGACAGGGAGGGAGAGACAGACAACCATGCATTATCCAGAAGGATGCCCTGCATACACAGTGGAGCTCAATACCACTGCTTACTCTGGGCAGACAGTGCTGAACACCCCTCCGTTTCCCATCAAAGGGGCAAGGAATCTGCAGTATTTCCCACCTGATGAGGGAACAGAAGGCAAGCTGAGGACAAAACAGAAACTGACACCCCGCAACCCCCCACCCCATGGGGTGTGACATTCCTCAGGCACTCCTGGCTGCCCTAAAGGACAAAGAAATAGTTAACCTATAGAGACCACAATCCTGCAAGACTTAAGTCTCCCTCAGTTTGCAAATGTCTTAGCAGTTTACAAGACCAAAGCATTTCTATCACTAACCTAGCTTCCAGAAGGTAATGTAAATACAACCTAAATGTCTTATAACCTGCAGACCATAGACAGATACTTCTAGGAATCCAGGAAGTTCCCAACTATCTTCAGGTTAATGCCTTCCTAGAGGGGTAAACAACCATAACCTGACAATGGCAAGGCCTCCAGTATTCTTGTGAATCTTCTTTAACATATGAAAGTATTTTCTCAACCTCCCTTTTTCCCTACCCTCTCCCCCACCAACCCCATGCTATATAATCAGCCACCCCTCACAACCCGGGGCAGCAGCTCTTTCTGCCCACGGGTCCTGTCCCCGTGCTTTAATAAACCACCAATTTTGCACCAAAGACGCCTCAAGAATTCTTTCTTGGTCATCCGCTCCGGACTCCACCCCATTGAACCTCCCCTATATCCCACAACCTCATCCACCACCCACTCCCAGCCCTTGTTGGTGAAGGGCTGCTTTCAGGGGTAACAACTCCCTAACACTTCCAGCCTTCCCATGCACAGGCAGATGGTGTCATTGCCCCAAAGGCCCTCAGAGTACAAGCAAGGGAAGATGGAGGCATGTAGAGATGGACGCTGAAGGGCAAATAAGGCACAAATACCTTCTGCCCTCTAAGCACTTGGAGGACACTGAGTGGGCAACTGGTCTACCTCTTTATAGCACAGAAGAGGATAAGGAGGCCTCATTCTGGATTCATCGCTGATTCAGGCAGCTTTGATTTCAAAACCATATTGGCTTGATTTTAAGATACCATTGCCTGTAAGATACACAATATTTTAACAGCTTTTCCAGACTTAAAAAAAAAATCTACATTAAATACACACAAAAGGCATTTTAATTTCAGATCTCTTAAAAGGTTTAAAAGAAAGCATCTCAAACTCTAGACAATAAGGCTTTGTCCTGCTGTCCCCATAAGAACACTTGCACCCTTCCGACCCTCTGTCCCACTCTGGGCTCAGAAAATAGAGGTATTTTGTTTGAAAGTCTGTTCTGCCTCTGAAGTTCTATGATTTTCTATTTCCTTGCCATATCTTTGTCATGGCAACACAATGCACATTTGCATTTCAAAAACCACCCCTGCCTACTCCACACCTTAAAACCAGAATCACAATCCCACCCTCCCTTCCCCCCAACATTTATAAACAGGGAACTTCAGCCCCTTTGTGTCCAGGTTCCCTCCTTTCAGCGGCAAAAACACAAGGAGTTCCTTGTTCCTTGTGTCAGTATCTTTCAAATGCACATTTATTAATTAGATGCAGTAGGGGCTGGCTAATTTTGTTACAAGGAGGAAGGAGGAGAGCTAACATTTATTAATTGCTTGTGGCTCCTAGACAGTATCTAATGGCTTTAGATGTATCATTTCATGCAAGTTCCACAGCCCTTCCACCCACAAAAGAAACTAAATCTCAGCTCGGTTAATATCACCTGCCCAAGGTCGGGGTAGCTGGCAAGTTGCAAATCCCAGACAATGCTGGTAAAATTGCCTCCCGCCACAACTAGCATCTTGTCAGGGCTTTCTGCAACAGACAAAAACAGAAACAGACAGAGGAGAGCACGGAAGGAGGAGGAAAAGGGAAAGAGACAGGAAAAAAAAAAAGAATTCCATCCCCAAAAGAGGATGTCATGAGGTCTGACATTCCTCCTGATGTCAGAGGGTATGCGCACTCCGCCTCCCAATTTCTAGAGGTAGAGATTGGATCACCCAGCAAAAAAAGGGAGAAACTTCCCTTTTCCTTTCCCTACCCATTTCTTCCCCAATTAAATATTCTCCAGCCCACATCGGCCAGCCGAACTCCCTGGTTTCCAGATCTGTTATCTGTTCTCTGGTTCATTCAATGGAGCATGTTGGTTTTTATTATTTATTGTCCTCTGTCTGTCACTCTAGAAAAGTTTTAGAGAATAATAAATCTGGTCTCTTTGGAATCCCACATGAAGCCCTTACACTCTGTTTTCCCACTTTGGGATAATAAAATCGGTCGCTATACATTAAACCGCGTTAGCCCGGCGGTCAGGCAAACATGGCCCGCGCAGGGCCAACCAAGCAGGCTCCAGGCGGCCCCACGCCCCGTCATCCGTGAGCTTCCACCACTAAAGAATTAATAATGCCACCATTAAAGATTCATTCTTTTGGCTATTCAAAGTCATCTGTAAAAATCTAATGACCCTGGGAGAAGTGACAGATACCTCAGATCCAGTGGTTCTTAACATTTTTACGGTTTGAGAATGGGGGTGAGACAGAGGCTATGGGCCTTCCTCCTAGAACAATGCAGACAGACGCCAAGTCCTACACCATGTGTGGACCCAGAGGGAGAGCCCCTGCTTAAATCTGCTATCAGCTGATTCCTCAGAAAGTGGGTTGGGAAGAAGGGTTATCTCATGGTGGCAAGAGCCAAGGCCCTGCAGAGAAGGATGATGGTAAGCCCGAGGAGCGAGCAGGGAGGTAGGAGGGAACCAGGGCTTAAGGGGCAAGGAGGGAAAAGGATGCGAAGACGATTTGTTGAACAATAATCCTGGGGCGAGGAGGAAGTAGTTACCAGAATCTGGAGACAAGGACATGTGTGAGCAGAGGGCTATCTGGACAGGAGCTGTGGCCTTTGGTCAAGAGATGCAGTGGCCCTGATTGGCCTTTCAACGAGGAAACAAAGAGGATAAATTTCTTGATCTCACTGCCCCGTCCTCCTGTTACTGATCCCATTTTACAGATAAGCAAGATGAGATTCCGAGAGATGAAGTCACCTACTCAAGGCCACACAGCTGGGAAATGGAAGAACCAACACTGGAACCCAGTTCCTTTCTCCCAAAGGCCATGGCCTTGGCCCTTGACTAGCTCCCAGGCAAGCCCAAAGGAGGCTGGGATGCATGTGTCCCCAGGAACCTGGATAACTCTAGTTGGTGGTGATTCGGCTAAGGCCAGGTTGCACACTTTAGCTACCGAACTGCCATGCTACCAAAGGGACTGCAGGAGAACCGGGTCTTGCAAGTGGAATCTACCAGCGGGGTGATATGCATTTGGCTCCAACTGGTGTCGTTATCATCAGTCGTTAAGCAGAGCTGGTCCCTGGCAAGTCTGTCCCAGGAGCATCGTAGAGGCTGCTGAGTCTTCACCAATTCTGTCAATCTCCCAGGACTGCGGGGAGGGAATAAAGCCCACCCAGGACTCTCTCACCCTTTGAGCATGGTCCTGGCAAGGAATAAAGAGCTGAACTCGCTAGCCAGGGAAGCACGTCCCTCCTCAGCCTCGTCTCCGCGGGGCCTCCGAGAGGCCCGCCTTCAGTCTCCAACTGGGCCCAAGACTGTGCCGACCCCAGGCTGGGGGAGCGGGGCTGGCTCCACGCTCTCTGCAGTCAGCTGCAACAAGTCATCCACTTGGACCCGTCTGGGCTGCCCTTCCCCCAAGTGGGTCCACTGACCCCCCAGCCCATGCCCCTGAATGCGAACCAACCCCAGCACTGGAGGCATCCCCTCCATCTTGGGGACATTCCTTCCCAGAAGGGATCTCCCCAGGGATGTAGAATTAGCAGCGAGAGATGGGTTGGGGGAGTCACCGTTTCCAGGAGAGCAGATATATTCCCACTGATAATTCCCTGGGCTGGCAAAGATCTCAGCATTTCATTGAGAGTTGGTGGCAGTCGGGCTCATGAGGGTCAGAGGAGGGAGACTACTCTGGGTCGTCGGGGCAAGGACAGAAAGGACGCAGGTCATGCTTCTGAAGCTGTCCAGAAGAGGGGACAGACATCAATGCCCTAGAGGCAGCACAGAGCACAGCACTGTTCAATAAGGTGAGCACAGCACAGGAGAGGGAAGAGGTGAAGGGGCAGCCCTCGCCAGGAGGGCCTCCATGAGAAGGCGCTGTTTGAGCTGAGACCCGAAGGACAAGGTGGAGTTGAGCAGGGGAAATGGGGTGTGGCCTGCGGGGGGACAGGAGCTACCCACGTACCGAGAGCCTCCATTCACGGACACTCACGGCATACCGGATGCCAGACTCGAGCTTTACCTACTCATCTCATTTAACCTTTCTGGTAACTAGGATGTTGGCAATGCTGTCGCGTCATGTTGCAGGTGACAAAACTGAGGCTCGGGGAGGACCAGTCACTTGCCCAGAGTCCCACAGCTATTAAGTGCCAGGGTCTGTGTCCTTCTCCGCTGGCAAAGAAGACATGCTCAACACAAGATGGGTTTTCTCACTACCCAGGAAAAGCTTGGGAGGGAAGGCAGAGAAGTGGGAAGAATGAACGTCGTCGGATGGGGGCACAAGGGGTTTTTTTTTTTTTCAAGATTTTATTTATTTGGGGCGCCTGGGTGGCGCAGTCATTAAGCGTCTGCCTTTGGCTCAGGGCGTGATCCCGGTGTTATGGGATCGAGCCCCACATCAGGCTCCTCTGCTAGGAGCCTGCTTCTTCCTCTCCCACTCCCCCTGCTTGTGTTCCCTCTCTCGCTGGCTGTCTCTATGTCTGTCAACTAAATAAATAAAATCACACAGTGAAAGAGGGAACACAAGCAGGGGGAGTGTGAGAGGGAGAAGCAGGCTTCCCGCTGAGCAGGGAGCCCGACGCGGGGGCTTGATCCCAGGACCCTAGGATCATGACCTGAGCCGAAGGCAGACGCTTAACAACTGAGCCACCCAGGTGCCCCGAGAGGTTTCTTTCTTCAAAATTTAGTGTTGCTACAAGAGCATGTCACTATAAACGTGGATGGGATCGGTGGAGAGTAGAAAGGAGGAGAGTAACCCTCCTCCCTCACCCCAATACCAAGCCATCAGCAGGGGAGGCAGCCTGGGGCCTGCTGTCTCCTTGGGGGACAGCGGAGCCGGTGGGGTGCCAGGAATGAGGGAGACAGAGCATGACGTCTCTCCCAAGAGCCCCGAGGTCACTCCAGTCCCAAGGGCTGAGGACATGGCAGTTAAGGCATCAAGGCCCTTTGCTTTTATTGGAAATTGCGAGCAGTCTGCCCATGGGTGACCGGGGCACCCTCTGATCAGAGCAGGGACTGTGCAGGGGCTGCTCCCCAAACCCAGTGGAGCCTCCTTTATGCCTTCCAGTCTGAGGCCAGTGGGTGAGGGGCCCTCTCTAGCCCCCACCCCGGGAGAGATGGCAGGAGGATGGCTCATTCTCTTTCCTGTAAAACACTCCAGCCATCTCACTGCGGAGGGCAAGAGCAATGGGAAGAAATCCAGATTCCACCCAAACGTCCATGTGGGCATGGGACAGCGGGAGCGCGCACGCCGGGGCACCATGCCTGGCGAGCAACTAATGCTCCATAAATATTATCATTACTGCTCCTGTTATAATGAAGAGGACAACTGCCCAGAGCAGGCCAGGCCAGGAGGCCGCAGAAGACGGAAAGTTACTAACAATAAGCTAGAGATAACCAGCCATTTCTGCTTCTGTAAACAGGCTTCCTGCCACAGGCTCCCTGCACTACTGTTCCCGCCTAAAGCAGCCCCCACTCCCCCAGTTCAAACCCACCTACCAGCAGTGGGCATAGCTCTTGGAGCCTGACTGCCTGCAAGCCCCTATAAAGGCCCTGTAACCCCGTTGCCCGGAGCCCACGATTTGGAGCACAAGCCCATCTGGACTCACCGGCATAAAATAAATCCGAGTTCTCCTACTTGTCCGAGTGTCGCTTGGTCTCTCGCCAGTCTGATTCTTATTTTTCCGCAGCGGTACCACTGTTATGGGCATATTACGTCATCACTACTGGGATCAGTGTGCTACACACAGACTAGACAAGATGATTCTTCTGAAGCACTTAGCACGTAAGAGAAGCTCAGTAAATAATATCTATGTTTATAATTACGATTGCTCCACACAGAGAGTAACGAAACAACCAACATTTTGGAAAAGGTGTCCAAGGAACCAAAATATGTAGAAAAAGTTACAGGGCCAAAGTTTTCACTGCCTACAGGCCCAGCCTAGCTCATGCTAGCAAAACAAACAAACAAAACAAAACCAAAATGAGACACCGTAATCTCTGCCAGTGAGATCTGCTAACCGAACCAGAGATCCCTGCGGCCCACATATCCATCCAGTTAATCCGTCTACCAAGGAGCACACTCTCCGCAGGCGATGGGATCCAAACACTCATTCACGCGTGCGTCTATTCATTCAGGAAGGACTTTATTATTATTATTATTATTTTTTAATCATGTTGATTTTTCCTTTTTTTTTTTTTTAAGATTTTATTTATTTATTTGACAGACAGACAGCCAGCGAGAGAGGGAACACAAGCAGGGGGAGTGGGAGAGGAAGAAGCAGGCTTCCCGCTGAGGGGAGAGCCTGATGTGGGGTTCGGATCCCAGAACGCCGGGATCACGCCCTGAGCCGAAGGCAGATGCTTAACGACTGCGCCACCCAGGCGCCCCAGGAAGGACTTTGACGTGGCCTGAGATGCGACCCAGCACCTTTCTTTACCAGCGATGCTACCCTGGAGAAGTCCCACCCTGTCTTGGACTCAGGGTCCTCTCCTGGGTAAGTTGAGTTGGACCCTTCCTCCCTTGTGGAATCCTCTACTTGCTTGTTTGTCCTCTTGATGCTCTGGCCTCCGGGATCTTGTGGACCCGATGGACCAGGGAAGGCTGCCTGTGCAGGGAGAGCTAACTCCTCCTGATAGCAAAAGACATGCCCTGGAGAAGGCCTTGCCTATGCAAACCCCAGCCGGCCCTGAGCCTCTCCAGCTGCCACCTGGAAGCACAGGCCCTCTCACCAAGCTGTACTGGTTGGTCTCCCAAGGGCTGCTCTAACAACATTACCTCCACGCGGTAGCTTAAAACAGCAGAAACTTGCTCTCCCACAGTGCTGGAGACCAGAAGTCCAAACTCAAGGTGCCTACAAATGCTCATAAGGGACACTCCAGCTAATGGTCACATATTTGCCAGGTGCCAGCCCTGTGCTCAGACCCTTGCACGCATTCCTATCTGCCTGATGGTGTAGAGTGTGGGCACTGAGACTGCCTGCTCCAAATCCCACCTGTTATTTATAGGTTGTTGGACTGTAGGCCAGTTATGTAACCTCTCCGGGCCTCCGTTTCCCCATTTCTAAATGGAGATACGAAGGAGCGAGAGTGATGTCACCAGGTTTATATTCTAGAGATGGCCCCAACAATATTTTTCCCCCTTGCATGCTCGCCTGCAGTGAGAATCTCCATTGAGACGTGGGGTCTACCTCTGTGCCCTCCTCGATTGGGGTGCAGCCTGTGATGCCCTGCCCCATAGAACCTGGCAGAAGGGACCATGGGCCAGAGATAAAGCCTTTCACTGGCCTGGCAGCTTGCAAATCCACTGCCATGCCAGAAATGCAGCTACATGGAGAACTCTTTGGAGGAGGAGGGGCACAGAACAGCCCCCAAAGTTGTCCAGAGATTAATCCCCAGACCCTGTGAATATGTTACCCAACTGGATGTGATAAGTTATGGACCTCCAGCTCAGATTATCCTGACCATCCAGGTGGGCCCCGTCTATCACGTGAGCCCTTAAAGCAAAGAACTTTCTCTGGCTAGAAGCACAGACATGCAGCAGAAAGAGAAGTCAGGGAGATTCAGAGCATGAAAGGGACTCACCGTTGCTGGAGGGGCCACATGTAGGGGAGTGTGGGCATCCTCCAGGAGCCAAAGCCAGGCCCTAGGTGGAAACAAGGACCCAACCTACGTTACTGAATTCAGCCAGCGACCCGCATGCTCTTGACATGGATTCACTTTCAGAGGCTCCAAAAGGAACAGCCCATCCACACCGATTTTTGGCCTCGTGAGACTGTCAACGAAGGACTCCCTGAGCCAGCCTTACCTGAACTTCTGGCCTCTAGAACTGGGACTTGATAAAGGGGTACTATTGAAGCTGATACATCTGTGCTAATTTGTCACAGGAACACACTCCCATGCTGTGACAGGGTCTCAGGGAGATGTCTGGGACACTGAGAGCCCATGGAGAGAGAGGCCAGGAGCGTCACGGTGCCACGGTGCAAAGAATCACCTGGGACATCCAGCCCAGCCTGCCCCATGGGAGCCAGAGCTGACTCCAGCCAGGCTGCCCCTGACCCCACACCTGCACAGCAGACCCCAAGCCAGGAGCGCCAGCTGAGCCCAGACAGCCCACAGACGTGGGACAGACAGGGAGCACGCCACTAAGCCCTGCAAAAATAGAAACCCAGACAGTCTTGTTAGGAGGATAAATTAGAGTTAATGCCCTAAGGCATCTGGAATAGTAAGTATTCCATAAATGTCAGCAAATGCATTTTTACTGTGATCTTCCCCCCAAGATAAATGAGGAAACGGGGACTCGGGGCAGTTATGGGACATGCAGAGCTGGAAAGCCGACTCCGGCTCTGCCGGACCACATCCTGCTCTCCCCACAGCCCGGGCTGCCTCCTGACCCTCCACACCAGCGAGCGAGCAAGGTAGCTGCATTTCTCCTGCAGCAGTTGGCCCCGTGCTGCCAAGCCGGTTAATGGCTATGCCCGGGGCCAGAACAGGCTGCGGGAAGTTCACCCCCATCAAGACTCTGACATCATTCGATTCTCATTTCCCCTCTCCAGTGGCTGCAGGAAAGTTCAGGCTGGGCTCGGACAGTGCAGCTCTCAAGCATGGTGCCCACCTCTCAGCCCTGCCTCCCCTCCCCTCGCTCTGCACCCCAAGAACCAAGCGCAGGACGCTGCTGCTGTTCCTAGGTCAGTGTCATTGCCAGGGCTGCTGGGCTGCCCAGCTGGTGGCTCTGGGCCCGGTGGGATGGAAGATTCCCCCTGGGTCCGCAGCATCCTGAGTCCTGAGGAGAATAGCAATGACCAGGTCCACCAGCGGTGCTCCCTTCAGTGGAAGCTGAAAGACCAGATGTGTAGCCCACAGACAGTCCAGGGCAGTCCCCTTCCCCTCTGCAAGACACAGAGAAAGAACACAGCCGAGAAAGGGATGATCTTTTCCAGTTCCCTCTCTCCCTTCCCTTCACCTTCCTTCTCTGCTGCCTTTCTCTCCTCTTTACTGCTTTCCCTCTTAATTCTGCGCACGCCCTCACTCTGTGGACTATTCTCTCCCTCCTTTACGTGTGCACACAGGCACAGGCATGCAGGCACACACATGCGTGTGCACACGCACACCCCATCTTCTGAACCCTGGAGCGGGTACCAGCACCAACCAGGCAGGCTGCAGACAGAGTTGAGACCTGGAGCAGACAGGCTCCTCAGGGCTCGAACCCAGGAGAGGCTACTGAGGGCCTCCAGAGGCCTCAGCTTCTCCCTAGCACGCACCCCTGTCAAGTACCAGATGAAAGGCTTTGAAAGGATAGGTCTCCTCCCCTCCCCAGGCCCTACTGCCCATTCCTGCCCACCTCTTCCTTCCAGCTACTCGGGGGACCTGGCCGATGGGGAAGACTTGCAGGCCGTATGGGGATCTCCTGACAGCCAGCTGTCAGCTTCCTTCTGCACAGACCGTGGACGTGGCGTTAGAGGTGAAGGGCCCCAGAGCCAAGACAGCAAAACTCGCCCGGGCTCCACCTGGGGTCCCTTGAGATCTCCTTCCTGCCCTGCCTCTCTCTTTCAAGATTTGGAACATGGGGGCCAGGAACCCCCCATAGGACTGCAGGTGAAGTACTGATGTGTGGAGAAACTGAGCCGCAACGTAGAGGGTGGGAAGTGCAGACCTCTCTCTTCCAGCACACGCACCGCCCGTCCTCCTCCCCTGACAGCTTCAGCAAGCCTTCCCTCCCTTCTGTTTTGTGGGGAGACCAAAGGCGAGGAATGAGCTGTATAAGCCGTCCCTCTGGTGTGTCCTTAAAAGTCTGGCTTCTCTTCTGGGGACGATCGCGATAGTGCAAAGAAAAGATGCCACTAGGGAGACACCATGGCCTTGGGAAAGTGAGAAAGCCTGCAGGTCTGAGTCAACTCCAGAAATCACTGCCCGGATCTATCCATCTGAACACCTTGAGGAGAGGGGATCTAGGAAAATAACGTTGGTTGCTCGTTTAGTCTGCCAGCAATTCCAACAGCAGGCTCCATGGGAGACGTGGGAAGGTCCAGGAAGGTGGGACATGCTTCTCCCAGGGGTGTAGCATTACGGGACAGGTGGGGGAAGGATGTGTCATATTGAGAGAATCCGTCGTCGGGACACCTGGCTGGCTCAGTCAGCAGAGCACGCAACTGTCGATCTCGGGGCTGTAGGTTTCAAGCCCCACAGGAGGTGCAGAGATGACTTAAAAAATAAAATCTTAAGAGAGAGAGAATCCACCTTCACCCTCCCAGATCTTAGAGCAGCACAAAAACACACCCAAATGACCCCAAGTGAGGATTATTAGTCCCCTTTCACAGCTGGGAAAAGTGACCCTGGAACAGTGAGGCGGCCTGCCCTGGGTCATACGGCTTGTGACCTGATTCGATCTCGGGTCTATGCAAGTTTTAACCACAACACTGGCGGCCGGCAGTGGAGGGACGCTTGCCCACTCCCCTCCAATGCCTGCATTCAGCACTGACGCTGGAGGCCCTAGATTGACCCCTGGAGCTGGGAGAGACGCATGCTGCTAATTTCCATCAGAAATAATAGAAGAAAGAGCGAGCCATTTTTTTTTTTGTAATTAGAAGAGAATTCAACCTTCACAGCCAAAGAGTCTAATATCTCAGATTATGTAACAAAAGACAGAGGAAAGCAAATAGATATAATTAGGGAAGAGAAGAAACCATTTAGATTCCTGGCCGCAGAAGTGAGGAGATGCGGGTATAATGCAATTCCAGATGGAAATAGTTCTCTGCGACAGATCTCGAGTCCCCACCCCGGTCAAAGCCATCACTTGTAGGGAACCCGTGTGTTCCACACATCGTGGGCAGCATCTCCTAATAACCCCTGGGGACAGGCTACTCCTAGGCCCATTTCAGAGATGGAGGACAGGTTCAGAGAAGTGACGGGTCTCACCAGTCGCTGCGAAATGCATTCCATCCGTCAGCACCCAATCCGGCAGGAGCCTGCTGTATGCCAGGCACACGCCAGGAACACCACAGGTACTCAGAGAGCAGAGACGATCCAAGATCCAAACCTACACCTGTCTACACCAAATCCACTCCCTGCAGAGTAGAAATGCAATCGGTATTTGTTGAATGAATGAATTCCTTCCAAGGTTTCCTTCCATGGCTATTTCTTGATTGCCGGCCAGAGTTCCTGGCCGAGGTCAGCCAGGATAACACATCCCACGTCCCACGCAGCCATCAGCTCCTCATGTCCCCAGAGGTGGCTGCTTCGGAAAGAGCCAAGGCTCCTTCCTGGTCCCACAGCCCCAGGGTTGGGTCCCCACCCCCGCCCCCAGGGGCCTGTGTTAGACAGCCTAGGAAAGGTGTCAGCTAATGGAGTATTGATTTTTTTTTTTTTTAAGAAGCAAAAATTGCAGGTGTTACAGCAATCAATAGCCAGGGAGAGGGAGTGAAAAGAGAGCCCCTTGAGATCCTCCAGCACGTTCCCCCAGCTCCACCAACCCCCTGCGCTCCTGTCTCTGGCTGAGGTCCTGGGAACACGATGGCCCAAGAGGCAGGAAGGGAGGCAGCAGGGTCTGTGCAGGCGCTGTGATGGCTGCTCCAGCATCAACAGCCCCGAGTGGAGTCCCACGTGTCTTACAGATGAGGAAACCCACGTGGGAAGGGGCTGGACCCTTGCCCAGTGTCACACAGCCACTGAGTGACAACATGGAGACCTACAATTCTAACTATATAGCCGGGGCTCTTCACGTGGCCCCCCGTGGCAAGCCCCGCACACAAACTCTTAGGAGAGCTTAAGAAGCATGTCTTATCCATGAAGCTGTTTCTAAGGAAGACCAGAAGCATGGCCAGATTGGAGCCCTGCAGGCAAACAGGCAAGAGTAGAAACCTGGAGGAGTAAGTGAGAAGTGCTGTGCACACTCACTCAGCAGGGATTTATTGACTGCCTACTGTATGCCAGGCACAGGACGTGTACTAGAGAGACAGGAATAAGCAGAAAGAAACACACTCCCTGCCTTCATGGGGCTCATGGCCCAGAGAGAGACATGAGTGAATCAAAGGATCACACGAATGAACCTAAAATCCCAACCCTTACTCGGCTTAGAAAGGAGAAGTACGATCGGAGCAGGTAACAAGGGAATCAGACCTGGTCTGGGGCTTCCTTGAGGAAATGATGCTTGAAATGAGACCTCAAGGATACAGTGAAGTGAACTGGGCCAAAGAGCATTTGGTACAAAGGGAGGAACTTATGCAAAGGTCCTGAGGATGTGTGCGTGGCAAGGGCATGGATTTGCAAAAAGGCCAGGATAGTTGAATTTCAGGAGCAAGGAAGAGGCCAGGCATAGCCTGAGGCAGCAAAGGTAGGCAGAGGGGGAGGCCTTGCAGGCTCTTTGAAGAAATTTTGCCTTTATCTCAAGAGAGAGGGGGGGTGATTTCCATGATCGAATGATCCCATGATGAGGGTGCTGGGTTGAGAAGGGAGCTGGTGACACCGAACGGAGATAAGAGGGCAGCAGTAGAGATGCCCGTGCTGGGGCTCGTGGAGCCTTGCACCACCGTCTCTTGGCCCACCTGGATCAGCCAAGCTGTGAGGGCTGCCAGCCACAGCCTACCTCAAGGGTGCACGGAGATGCTCTGTTCCCTGCCCAAGGAGAGCCATGCATCCCAGACGAGAGGTAGAGCGACCACACCCGGGGCAACCCTCTATGGATGGGAGATGGGAACGGAGGGGGGCTAGACATCCCCGCCTGACCCCTGTCCTCTGGTGAGTCAGTTCTAAGCTGTGTTCTGCAGTTCTTCCAGAATCCCAGCTAGGTGACCCCGTGCCTGCAGCCTTTCACCAGCTCCAAGACCCTGTCCCTGTCACTTCCCCAACAACCTACCTGTGCCCTAGCCCCTGCGTCACACCCCGCTTTTGGGAATATTCAAACCCAATCAGACCACGGTGGGAGGTGGCTTGGAGCAAAATACCAGCAAAGCCGGGGTTCATGGGTGTTGCTGACTCACTCACTCACTTACCCATTCATTCATGACCTCATCTTCTTGCTCATTCATTCCTCCCCTCCTCACCTACTCGCCCTTCCCGTCATTCTTGCCGTGATGGCAGAACCCCTGGAAGGTAAGAGAAACTTTTCTGGCCTGGTTTCTATTCCTGGCAGTGAAGGAGCATTCCCCTTCTGCACAGGGTGTGAACTCCAAGTCACACCTCCATTTTTAGGCAGAAAGAACTGAGACAATGGAAAGGCCATTAAGGAGCCTTTGAGAGAGGGGCCTAAAAGCACAGATTTCCCGAGGGGTCACACTCCTGGGGACACACAGGGATCCAGAGGCAAGTCTTGGCCCTGCTGCATAGACAGTGTAACCCCAATTAAATAATCAAGCACAGCATCCTTCCACAGGGCAGGCTGTCTCTTATGAGTGTGAGATTGCATTTCCTACTGGAGAGTCCATTGTTCACCTCAGCTCAACTCTGAAACGTCTGGAAAATATGAAAAGACATCTCGGAGAGATCTGAAAATCATTTTCCCAATTCACAGGTTTTTATCTATAAGCTTGATTGTACTCACTGTGTCCACCCTACCTAATGTCTCCTACCCCCACCTCCAAAGTTGAAAGAGCTGCATTTATTGAGCACCTACTAAGTGCTAAATGTTCAATGTCAGTGAATTCATGACATCTGCAAAACAGTCCCGTGAGGTACATGCTATCATTGTCACCCCCATCTTGAAAGGAGANGGGGGGGTGATTTCCATGATCGAATGATCCCATGATGAGGGTGCTGGGTTGAGAAGGGAGCTGGTGACACCGAACGGAGATAAGAGGGCAGCAGTAGAGATGCCCGTGCTGGGGCTCGTGGAGCCTTGCACCACCGTCTCTTGGCCCACCTGGATCAGCCAAGCTGTGAGGGCTGCCAGCCACAGCCTACCTCAAGGGTGCACGGAGATGCTCTGTTCCCTGCCCAAGGAGAGCCATGCATCCCAGACGAGAGGTAGAGCGACCACACCCGGGGCAACCCTCTATGGATGGGAGATGGGAACGGAGGGGGGCTAGACATCCCCGCCTGACCCCTGTCCTCTGGTGAGTCAGTTCTAAGCTGTGTTCTGCAGTTCTTCCAGAATCCCAGCTAGGTGACCCCGTGCCTGCAGCCTTTCACCAGCTCCAAGACCCTGTCCCTGTCACTTCCCCAACAACCTACCTGTGCCCTAGCCCCTGCGGCACACCCCGCTTTTGGGAATATTCAAACCCAATCAGACCATGGTGGGAGGTGGCTTGGAGCAAAATACCAGCAAAGCCGGGGTTCATGGGTGTTGCTGACTCACTCACTCGCTTACCCATTCATTCATGACCTCATCTTCTTGCTCATTCATTCCTCCCCTCCTCACCTACTCGCCCTTCCCGTCATTCTTGCCGTGATGGCAGAACCCCTGGAAGGTAAGAGAAACTTTTCTGGCCTGGTTTCTATTCCTGGCAGTGAAGGAGCATTCCCCTTCTGCACAGGGTGTGAACTCCAAGTCACACCTCCATTTTTAGGCAGAAAGAACTGAGACAATGGAAAGGCCATTAAGGAGCCTTTGAGAGAGGGGCCTAAAAGCACAGATTTCCCGAGGGGTCACACTCCTGGGGACACACAGGGATCCAGAGGCAAGTCTTGGCCCTGCTGCATAGACAGTGTAACCCCAATTAAATAATCAAGCACAGCATCCTTCCACAGGGCAGGCTGTCTCTTATGAGTGTGAGATTGCATTTCCTACTGGAGAGTCCATTGTTCACCTCAGCTCAACTCTGAAACGTCTGGAAAATATGAAAAGACATCTCGGAGAGATCTGAAAATCATTTTCCCAATTCACAGGTTTTTATCTATAAGCTTGATTGTACTCACTGTGTCCACCCTACCTAATGTCTCCTACCCCCACCTCCAAAGTTGAAAGAGCTGCATTTATTGAGCACCTACTAAGTGCTAAATGTTCAATGTCAGTGAATTCATGACATCTGCAAAACAGTCCCGTGAGGTACATGCTATCATTGTCACCCCCATCTTGAAAGGAGAAAACCGAGACCCAGACTAGCTGTGTGTCAGCTGGCCACCACAGCTGGAAGCCAACAATTGAACTTGGAGCTCAAGGTCATAGTTGTGGCGCTCACTGTAGGACCTCCCTCCTTTTCTCACTCCAAGCCTTCGGCCCTTAAAGGGAACTGNTGAACTTGGAGCTCAAGGTCATAGTTGTGGCGCTCACTGTAGGACCTCCCTCCTTTTCTCACTCCAAGCCTTTGGCCCTTAAAGGGAACTGCCCCAAGGGCGGTTTGTACTGCAACCAAAAACAGTGAGTCAGGTTCTGTGCTGGGGGGCACGAGACCCAGAACTGGGAACCAGACCCATGGGAGTTTACTCCAAGCCTTCAGGCCCTTAAAGGGAACTGCCCCCAAGGGCGGTTTGTACTGCAACCAAAAACAGTGGGTCAGGTTCTGTGCTGGGGGGCACGGGACCCAGAACTGGGAACCAGACCCACGGGAGTTTACCGTGTGACTGGGGNAAGAGCATTTGGTACAAAGGGAGGAACCTATGCAAAGGTCCTGAGGATGTGTGCGTGGCAAGGGCATGGATTTGCAAAAAGGCCAGGATAGTTGAATTTCAGGAGCAAGGAAGAGGCCAGGCATAGCCTGAGGCAGCAAAGGTAGGCAGAGGGGGAGGCCTTGCAGGCTCTTTGAAGAAATTTTGCCTTTATCTCAAGAGGGGGGGGGTGATTTCCATGATCGAATGATCCCATGATGAGGGTGCTGGGTTGAGAAGGGAGCTGGTGACACCGAACGGAGATAAGAGGGCAGCAGTAGAGATGCCCGTGCTGGGGCTCGTGGAGCCTTGCACCACCGTCTCTTGGCCCACCTGGATCAGCCAAGCTGTGAGGGCTGCCAGCCACAGCCTACCTCAAGGGTGCACGGAGATGCTCTGTTCCCTGCCCAAGGAGAGCCATGCATCCCAGACGAGAGGTAGAGCGACCACACCCGGGGCAACCCTCTATGGATGGGAGATGGGAACGGAGGGGGGCTAGACATCCCCGCCTGACCCCTGTCCTCTGGTGAGTCAGTTCTAAGCTGTGTTCTGCAGTTCTTCCAGAATCCCAGCTAGGTGACCCCGTGCCTGCAGCCTTTCACCAGCTCCAAGACCCTGTCCCTGTCACTTCCCCAACAACCTACCTGTGCCCTAGCCCCTGCGGCACACCCCGCTTTTGGGAATATTCAAACCCAATCAGACCATGGTGGGAGGTGGCTTGGAGCAAAATACCAGCAAAGCCGGGGTTCATGGGTGTTGCTGACTCACTCACTCGCTTACCCATTCATTCATGACCTCATCTTCTTGCTCATTCATTCCTCCCCTCCTCACCTACTCGCCCTTCCCGTCATTCTTGCCGTGATGGCAGAACCCCTGGAAGGTAAGAGAAACTTTTCTGGCCTGGTTTCTATTCCTGGCAGTGAAGGAGCATTCCCCTTCTGCACAGGGTGTGAACTCCAAGTCACACCTCCATTTTTAGGCAGAAAGAACTGAGACAATGGAAAGGCCATTAAGGAGCCTTTGAGAGAGGGGCCTAAAAGCACAGATTTTCCCAGGGGTCACACTCCTGGGGACACACAGGGATCCAGAGGCAAGTCTTGGCCCTGCTGCATAGACAGTGTAACCCCAATTAAATAATCAAGCACAGCATCCTTCCACAGGGCAGGCTGTCTCTTATGAGTGTGAGATTGCATTTCCTACTGGAGAGTCCATTGTTCACCTCAGCTCAACTCTGAAACGTCTGGAAAATATGAAAAGACATCTCGGAGAGATCTGAAAATCATTTTCCCAATTCACAGGTTTTTATCTATAAGCTTGATTGTACTCACTGTGTCCACCCTACCTAATGTCTCCTACCCCCACCTCCAAAGTTGAAAGAGCTGCATTTATTGAGCACCTACTAAGTGCTAAATGTTCAATGTCAGTGAATTCATGACATCTGCAAAACAGTCCCGTGAGGTACATGCTATCATTGTCACCCCCATCTTGAAAGGAGAAAACCGAGACCCAGACTAGCTGTGTGTCAGCTGGCCACCACAGCTGGAAGCCAACAATTGAACTTGGAGCTCAAGGTCATAGTTGTGGCGCTCACTGTAGGACCTCCCTCCTTTTCTCACTCCAAGCCTTTGGCCCTTAAAGGGAACTGCCCCAAGGGCGGTTTGTACTGCAACCAAAAACAGTGAGTCAGGTTCTGTGCTGGGGGGCACGGGACCCAGAACTGGGAACCAGACCCATGGGAGTTTACTCCAAGCCTTCAGGCCCTTAAAGGGAACTGCCCCCAAGGGCGGTTTGTACTGCAACCAAAAACAGTGGGTCAGGTTCTGTGCTGGGGGGCACGAGACCCAGAACTGGGAACCAGACCCACGGGAGTTTACCGTGTGACTGGGGGCAAGTCACCGGTTCCTCGAATCAACTGCATCCCTGATGAGGGAACAGAAGGCAAGCTGAGGACAAAGCAGAAGCTGACACCCTGCAAGCAAACCTCCCCCCTCACCCCATGGGATGTGTGTGACAGTCCTTAGGCACTCCTCGCTGCCCTAAAGGAAAAACAAATTGTTAACTTGCAGAGATCACAATCCTGCAAGACCTGAGTCTCCCTCAGTTTACAGATGTCTTAGAAATCTACAAGAACAAAGTATTCCTATCAATAACCCAGCTTCCAGAAGAAAATGTAGATACAATTAAAACTCCTTATAACCTGCAGCCCATGGACAGATACTTGAAGCAGGCAGAGTGTAATGTTCCTCCACGAAGCCCCCAACTATCTTATGTTAATGCCTTCCTAGAGGGGTCAGCAACCTTGACCTGACAATGGCAAGGCCTCCAGTGTCTTGTAGGGCCTCCTTAGCATACGAAAGTTCTTTCTTGAAGCCTCCCTTTTCCTTACCTCCCCCAAGCCCATAGAATATAATCAGCCACCCCTCACAACCCTGGGGGCAGCAGCTCTTTCTGCCCACGGATCCTGTCCCCGTGCTTTAATAAACCACCATTGTGCACCGAAGACGTCTCAAGAATTTTGCTTGGCTGTGGGCTCCAGACCTCGCCGCACTGAGCCAAAGCGATGTTCCAAGTCCCCATCATCCCCAGCAGGTTCTCCAGGCTGTGGCCCTGCCGACCTGAGCATCCTCCCCCCCCCCGCCCCCGCTTCTCTGTTCCCTCCCCTCACGCTGCAGAAACCCCTGACTGCCTCCAGCTCCAGTGCTCCTGCCCTTGGCACCTCTGTCCCAGCAGAGCCTGTCACCTGCAAGGTCGCTCCCCATTCTTTAGCTGAGCTCATTTTTCAAACCTCTGCTTAGCTGTCACTGTTGAGAACTCACTGAGCATCAGGAGGAGGTCTGATTTTAAAAACAGAATTGGGGGCGCCTGGGTGGCTCAGTCGATGAAGTGTCTGCCTTTGGCTCAGTTCATGTTCCCAGGGTCCTGGGATGGAGCCCCCCCCAGTTGGGCTTCATGCTCAGCAGGGAGTCTGCTTCTCCCTCTCCCTCTCCCTCTGCCCCTACCCCTGTCCATGCTCTAATAAATAAATCTTTAAAAAAACAACAACAACAAACAGAATTGAAAGTGCACATGGACAGGTAGAAAACTAGCACGTCTTGCGCCTCCACAAAGCCAACAGCCCTTGTGAGACACGCACTGGTTTGCATTCTCTATTGCCAAGTTGCAAACCACTCCAGAACTTAGTGGCGTCGAAAAACAGTATTTATTTCTTTTACTTAGAATTACATCATCTGGGTAGGGTTCAGTGGGAACAGCTCAGCTCTGTGAGGTGCAGCACCCACTGGGACAGGCAGATTAAGGGTGGGACAGGCTCCCTTGACTAGCAAGCATGNAAGCACGGCTGTCTCTCTGCTGGGACCTGGGCCAGGGCTGGGGGTTGGGTACATCCATTCTTCCTTACCTGGGCCTCTCCATACGATGGCTGGGCTTCCTCCCAACATGGTGGCTGGTTTCCAAGCACGGGCACGGGTGAATGCACAGAGCATTTTTATGACCCATAGTCGTATACCATCACTTCTGCCGTACTCTGTGGGTTAAGACAGCCACCAGGCCGTTCCAGGTTCACGAGGAGGGCACAGAGACTCTTGACAGGGCTGGCAAGGTTCTAGCACACGCGTGGGCCAGGGGACACTGTGGCAGGCATCTTTGGAAAATACAACCTGCCTCAATTTGCATCATGGCTTCCCTGCGATTTCCAGTTAATTGCTCTACAATGTCTAGTTAATTCCCTGCACCTCTTGGATAGGAATCAGTACCATGGAAAGAATAAATCCCAGGTAACCCCAGGTATTCAACACACAGTGCTGAACTTCCTGATGGTGCTGGGTTGCAGGGAATATCAAAGGATGTGACAAAGCCCCAGGCAAGATAAGATCAAACATCAGATCCTCCTGCCTTTTTTGTTTTGTGGGTTGCCATGGCGATGCGAAGGGCAAAACGGAGAAGACTAGACATTACCATAACCATGGAGCTTAGAAAATCTATGTCCGTTTACATACACACCTGGCCAAGGCAGGCAGAATTGGGTAACTGCCAGTAATGGGTATTTGAGATTAAAAAAAAAAATCAATTAAATCTTTGAAGATTCTGCTGGCTGAAAGGCCTCCCTCAGGACCCCAAAGAAACACAGCTGCTGGGATGATAGGTCACCTCCTCCAGGAAGTCCTCCCTGGTCCTCCAGAGGAGGCTGTGTTCTGCCTCCTCTTGGCTTCCCTAAGTGTCCCTCACTGGGAAAGGTATCCAGCTAGAATCTAAGATCTTGTTTCTCTTCGCATTGTACTTATTTTTGCTCTTGTTGTTTCACATATAAGCTTTTATGTTTCAACTGTCACTTCATTTTTTTACTTTTTCATATTTACCTAACGGTCAAAAGGCTTGCAAATATGTATTTAATTACATTTGAATTGCTCATGTTTTATGCGTATGTTAACACACACACACACACACACACACACACACACACACAGCCCAAGGGGTAAAAAATCAACTGTCAAATGTTTTTAAAACATCGTATCTATTTTTACACTTTGTATTTATTTATCTTTTGTGACATTGGCTTTCCATTTATAATAATGCTCTCAAGTTCTCTGTTTAAAATGCAATGTTAGGGGCGCCTGGGTGGCACAGCGGTTGAGCGTCTGCCTTCGGTTCAGGGCGTGATCCCGGCGTTATGGGATCGAGCCCCACATCGGGCTCCTCCGCTATGAGCCTGCTTCTTCCTCTCCCACTCCCCCTGCTGTGTTCCCTCTCTCGCTGGCTGTCTCTATCTCTACCGAATAAAGAAATTTAAAAATCTTAAAAAAATGAATAAATAAAATGCAATGTTATATGAATATAGATCTATGTTATAAAAACTAATATATGATCTGTGTTATAAAAATAAATTATTTTGTATAAATTAAATTCATATGTTCATTACTTTTTTTTTTTAAGATTTTTTATTTTATTTATTCGACAGAGATAGAGACAGCCAGCGAGAGATGGAACACAGCAGGGGGAGTGGGAGAGGAAGAAGCAGGCTTCATAGCGGAGGAGCCCGATGTGGGGCTCGATCCCATAACGCCGGGATCACGCCCTGAACCGAAGACAGACGCTTAACTGTTGTGCCACCCAGGCACCCCATATGTTCATTAAATTTTTAAATGAGTTGGCTTTAATCAAGGAAATTCAAGAACATGGACATGGTCATGATTGCACAGGTGGCACGTGAAGGACTCGGGTTTGGGGAACACAGGGAAGCTCAATTCTAATACTTGGCTTCCTGAATTTTAAGTTTTGGCCACAGGAGACACATCCCATCTCAGGACAGGATGGCTCAAAGGCAGCTGGCTCTGGCTTGGGGCGGGAAGAGGGAGAGGAGTGGGGTGGAGGGCGATTGCATCCCCACCAGATTCCAGGCAAGTTTCTAGTGTCTGGAGCCAGCAGCCCGCCTGTCATGGTCCTTGCTCTCAGTTACTAAGCTGGGAGCAGACGGGGAGCGATCATATGGATCAAGATGGGATATTATAGAGAAGGCAGCTTAATGAGCAGTGGTTTGAATTAAGACCAGTTCTAATGTCTTTTTTTGTTTTCCACCAACCGTCATAGAAATTGCCACGAATGATGTGTTAATTCTGTTCCCTAGCGGGTCTCCGATATGGCGAAGGAAGAATTTTAAATTGTTTGATCAGAATTAGCAACATTAGTCACTGCAAATAGCCTTTTAATTTCCACAGAGCTGCCAAGGGGAGCAGAAATAGAACCGGCAAGGAAGGTTCCAGCAGGCAGATGTGTTGGTGGTAGAGGACGCCACGTGACTTTGCCGCTGGGAGATTGGGGGGGGGTACTGTCTCCAGGGGCCCCCACCGGGTCTGAGCCCCTACTTTTGACTTCCTGGAGGTGGGAAGGGTTGATCTCCTAGCAGCTTTGGGGTTTGAGGGTGATGCCCTTGGGCCTCGTGGAAGGTAAGGTGGGGCCACCCCTCCCGATGGGAGACCAAAGCCCTCCTCCCTGGCTCAGGCCCCACCTCCCCAGGTCCCAACAGGCATCCTAGAGAATGGTCCCTTCTCCCCCAGCACCACCAGCGAGACATTTCCACTACTAACCTGACAACAACACTCTTCCCCTTAAAACTCTCCAAAAGGCTTCTCCTTGTGCTTAGACTAAAAACCAACTTCCTGGCCTTGGCCCACAAGTCCCCACCCACCTCCACTCCCCAGTTTCAGCCTCCCTACTCCTTCTAGAACAGCCCGAGTCATTCTTGCTGGAGAGGTCTTTCACTGTAGAATAACCCATCCCCTGGGCAGCTCCTTCCTTCTCCTTCTGTAGGCTTGGCTTGAAAGCTACCACCTCAGAGAGCCCCCTGGCCACCCCACCTGGAGGACGGTCCCCTTCACTCCCGTCCGCCTCCACGTCTCCTCATTTACTTCACAGAACTTGCCAGCGTGCCTCAGCATTTCTGGGGGTGGCTGGTGTGCGCGATGTTCAGTCGCTGTTTTGCTATATTTGTTTTGTTCGTCTGTCTCACCCCACTAGGTCATAAACAGCGTCATGCCTGGTGCCTTAGGACAGCATCAGGTGAACAGCAATCCTCAGTAAAGAGCCATGGAATGAATGAGGGAATGAATGGACGAGCAGCCCCATTCCCCCAGGCAAGCTGCCTCTACCACAGGGTGCAGGAGCTCCTTCCTCCACACCTGGGCCTCCCTGCCTCCAGCCTCGCTTGCCCGCTGTGGATCCAGCCTCCACCCCAGCCAGGGCCACTGCTTAACCTTCTACAGTGCCCAGGACAGTCCCCGCGTGAGACAAGAACCCAAACCCAAATGACATGAGTGCCAAGACTGAGAAACCGTGATTTGTGTCACTTTCTTTGCGACATGATCTGAAGACTGGCATTTTTTTTAGTGCTGACGTGTACCTTTTGAAGACTGCGGATTATAAAAGCTAGACCAGCCTGTTATTGGAAAGAATCAGTACACAAACAGACATTGAATCCTACTGATTGTATCTAAAACATACCTGCATCTTGAACTTAAAAATTGCTGTCCACCTCCAGCCCAGCCCGAGCCACCAACACCCCACACCTGGGCTATAGGACGTGTGCCCAACTGCCCACCTCCAACCCATGAGATACCCAGCAGCCAGAGTGGTCTTTTAAAAGCATAATTCTGGGAGCACCTGGGTGGCTCAATCGTTAAGCATCTGCCTTCGGCTCAGGTCATGATCCCAGGATCCTGGGATCGAGCCCCACATCAGGCTCCCTGCTCAGCGGGAAGTCTGCTTCTCCCTCTCCCACTCCCCCTGCTTGTGTTCCCTCTGTCACTGTGTCTCTCTGTCAAATAAATATCTTTTTAAAAAAGTAATAAATAAAATAAAAGCATAATCCTGGCCAAGACACTCCACCCACTTAAACCCTTCAATGTACTACGCCATGCTACTTAGAATAAACTCTAAAATCCCACAAGGCGCTGTGTGACTCTTCCTTACCTCCCTTTCCTGCCTCATCTTATGTCCTGTCTCCTTCACTCACTGCTTTTTAGCCATTACTAGAACAAGCTCATGTCTTCCCAGCCCCAGGGCCTTTGCATGTGCTGTCTCTCTTTGCCCAGTATTCCCATGACTGAGTATATCTCACCAGCCAGGTTTCACCTTCAATCTCCCTTCGTAAAAGAGACCTCTCCTGACCCTCCCTTGCAAGACCAGGTTCCCACCCACTCAGACTCTAACACAGTGCATGCTATCCTAAAGAGCGCCTTTTAATCATTGGTTTTCTATGTTTATTTGCTTCTTTTTGTCTGTCTCTGGCATTAGACTTTGTCTCCCCCATGTATTCCCCTAGCACAACACTGGCCATTTCATACACCGTGTGGGGTGGGCAGTCTCCTCCCTACACCGTTGATGAGAACGTCGAGTCCCAGAGAGGCACGGAAGTTGTTCAGAGCCAGGATTCACATTCAGGTGTCTTTGACCCCAAAGCCCGAACCTTTTCCAAAGGGTCCTGTTAGAAAAGGAAGACATTTCTGTACGAGGTCAGACCCAATGCACATTCATGTTGAACCTCTCTCTCTTATCATCTGCAAAGTCAGAAGTAATTAAGTACCAGCTCTTCGAGGCAGCCGCTGGGTACGTAACACTGGCCTCACTGAAGAGGGGGAGGCGGCTTTCGGAAACGTCATCATTTTTCTCCTTTTCACAGAAACAGTGGCCTCAGCAAAGCCATTCTACATAGCAGCAGCTGCTGACAGTTATAAACCACGGCAGCTTCCAGCTCTCTCCAAAACAAACGGGAGCATCAGTCTTGGGCTCCGTCCGAAGAGCCTGCTGCTTCTAGAACCACGTGGCTCACAAGAGTCAAGACCCGGCAATGGCCCCCAGGTGTCCCTGCCAGGCGGGGGGGTAGGCGGGGAACTTCTGAAGGCAAAGCACACCCTGGCCCCTCATAGAGCCCACGCGTCAGAAGGGCTCAACCCGTCATCCAGGTGCTCACCCCGAACTCATCACCTCTGCCTGATGAGATGATTTGCTTATTTACTTGGCTCTTAGTCTAGTGTCCCCATCTCCAGACTATAAATGCCAACAGGGACCTGTGTCTATGGGACAGGAGGAGCCCCAGTAAATATTTTCAGAATGAAACAAATGAACAGTCCTGGGGTGCCGCCATTATACCGCCAAGTATCAGAGCGTCCATTCAGAAATATCCACCTCTTCCCACCCATTTGGAAGGTCAAGTGGAGGTATCATTCTGTGAACACAGCTTTCCCAAGAGCAGTGGTGACATGCCAGGTAGGGGACACATCGCTGGGTATGAGACCACCTGTGTCAGAACCCTGGCTCCTACAAGCCCCGCCTATGGGCTGTGCAGCTCTGAGCAAGTCCCCTAACCTCTCTGGGCCTGGGTTTCCTCGCCTGTAACATGGGTGTGGTAGACAGAATCATGGCTCCCAAGGTGTCCATGTCCTCATCCCCAGAACCTGTGAATACATTACCCCAGATGGCAAAAAAGACTGTATGGATAAGATTAAGTTAAGGGTCTTGAGATGGGGAGGGTATCCTGGATTCCCTGACGGCCCAGGGAAATCACAGAGTCCTTAGGAGGCGGCAGGAGGCTCAGAGTCAGAGAAGGAAGAAGCTGAGGTCAGAAATGAAAGAGCTTTGAGGCTGGTATGCTGCTGGCTTTGAAGATGGAGGAAGAGGCTACAGGCCAAGGAGTGCAGGTGGCCTCCAGAAGCAGGGGAAGAAAGAGATTCTCCCCCTGGAGCCTCCAAAAGGAACACGGCCCTGCTGACACCTTGATTCTAGTCCAGTGAGATGTTTGAGACTTCTCACCTCCAGAGCTCTAAGATAATAAACTTGTGTTGTTCAAGCCACTGAGCATGTGACTTTCATCAGCACAGCCATAGACAGCCAAGACGATGGGCATAAATAATGGTACCCGCCTCATGGTGGTCTTGGAGAAATAAATGGTACTAATGAGCACAGAGTGCTTAGCACAGTACCCGGCACACAGCACGTGCTCAGTCAGGGTTACTCAGCAGTATCGCACCGAGGCCCTGCCTTCTCCATCCTTCTGCTGCCACCCATCAGGGACGATGCCGTTCTCCAAGGATGCTGGGACTTACCTGCCCTCCAGCTGTTACCCATGTGGGGACCTGTGTCCTGCAGTTAATTCATTTAAATAAATGCCAGGACTTTGAAGTCAAACAAGCTGAGGTGAAGGTCCTGGCTCTGCTATTTCCTCCTAGCACAAGCGTGGGCCATTTCCTTGACCTTTCTCGGCCTCATGATGCCTCCCACAAGGCATTGCTGTGAGGCCAAGAGGAATCATGCCACAAAGTGCTCAGCATCCCACAAACAGTACTGTTACTATTATTGTCAATAACAACGGCAAAGCTCACAGCTGCACTACAAAAGAAGGGGCTATTCTAGAAGGTGGTGAGTTCCTGTCACCAAAAGGAACCAACCTCCATCCTGATAATGACTCATCCCCCAAGACCACATAGTATATGGTGGGGGGCCGGACTGATAAAAAAATGTCAGAGTAGAACAGACAGGGGGAGGAGAGTATCTTCCAAACCAGCCCCCATCGTACACACAGTGTTAACCTGAGGCCCGCAGTGAGGAAGTGGAGCCCCAGCCAAGCTCCTTGTGTCCTCCCAACTTCCTGAACTATGAGCGGCCTTTGTTCCTTGGATGCCCCCCCACAACTGCACCCAGAGCCAACTGTCTCCTATTAATATTAATGTGGTGGAAAATTAAACCAGACTCACACACGTCGCTCTCCAGGTCATAACCCCTGGGCTGTGCCAAGTACTCTTTTATCATCAGCTGCCACTGGCTTAAGACAGACTACAGAGTCCTGAGTTAAGGTAAAAGGTAAGATCTCACTGGTCTGAGGTGAGAGAAGGACACAGATCACATATGGGGAAAGCTCCTGAGCCACAATCCAGAGGGCTATGCTTCCCTTGATAGAGCCATCTGCAATCTATATCCTCACCTCAGATGCTCCCCTCTCGACTTCCAGGAAGACTCATCATAGCATCATCATCATCACCATCACCACCATTACCATCACCACCACCATCATCATCACCACCATCATCACCACCACCACCACCATCACCACGATCATCACCATCATCACCACCATCATCACTATCACCACCACCATCATCATCACCATCAACATCACTATCACCACCACCATTACCATCACCACCATCATCATTACCATTATCATCGCCACCATCATCACCACCACCACCATCACCATGATCATCATTACCATTATCATCATCACCACCACCATCATCACCATCATCATCACCATCAACATCACTATCACCACCACCATTACCATCGTCACCACCATCAGCAGCATCACCATCATCATCACCATATCATCACCATCATCATCCAGCCTCTCCCTCAAAGGGAGAGGTTGTGCAAGGTTATAAGCACTGTGACAAAGACCCCCAGCAAGGAACTGGGAGCATAAGGGGTGAAGGAGAGTACCTGTGGGAGAGTTACAGGCTCTCTCCTGAGTGGAGAGCCAACGACCAGCCAATAACCAGCACTGGCACAAGCAGAGGGTAACAACCAACCACCTTCGCTCAGAGTAACATGATGAGTCCTGTGCTAGGGGTCTGGCATCCAGAATGCAGGTCCCGGCTTGGCTGTAAGCCTGTGACCTTAAGGCAGAGGTGTTCCACCCTGGCACTCTTAATATTTGTGCCTGGCTCATTCTTTGCAGTGGGAAACTGTCCTGTGCACCTAGGACGCTTAGCAGCACCCTGGCCACCCAATAGCATCCCTCATCCTCCACCCCGGGTGGCAACCACAATTTCTCCTGACATTGCCAGATGTCCCAAAATCACCCCTGGGGGATTCTAAGGGCTACGAACCTTCAGGAAATAAGTCACTTGCTGTGCTCACTTCAACAGCACGTATAATAAGTCACTTACTTAACCTTTCAGTCTTGGCTCTTCATCTGTTAAATGACATTCAGAGCTTGGGTCCCCCCAACTGCCTGCCTGAATTTTAATCACACCTCCACCAGTTGATTGTTACTTACATGTCCTACGTCCCTCTACACCTTGGTCTCCTCCTCTGTACAACAGAGGCAATAATCATACCTACCGCCTAGAGTCACTGTGAGAATTCAGTAAATGATGCATGGAGAGTGCTCAGCACATGATAAGAGCTGCGTAAGAGTAAGCTATCATGCTCGTTATTACCCCGCGGCTCACAGAACGAGGATTGACGGCAATGTGCTGAGGCTCCCAACACAGGCTCTCATTTCAAATCTAGGTCTCTCTGCCCTTTCTCTGGTGCTCAGCCAAATCTTCCGTGGGAAAGTTCCCAGGGAACCGCGGCAGGGCAGACAGAGCCTCTGGAGTTCACCTCCAAGCACCCGGCAGAGAAAGCCTCTGATCCCCACAGTCCTGCTGCCTGCCAGCCGGGAAGAATTAATACTGCAGTATTCCCAGCCTGGGCTCCAGAGACACATGCAGCAAGCAAGTCAAGGGTTTGAATACCCTTTTGTCTGTTCATTACTATTGTCATGGTCCCTCTGGCCTGCGCACTATGCTTTTTAACCAGAGACCCAACGGCTATACAGTCTGGGCCCAGTGAAGAGAGGTGCCATGTTGGACACCAGACAGAAAGTGACTGCAAGAAGGGAAAGAGGCAGAGAGAGGGAGGGAGAGGGAGGGAGAGAGGGAGAGAGGCAGAGAGAGAGAGAGAGACAGAGAACAGACACTCTGGAATGTGGAAATAATTATTCATAGGCCAAAAAAAAAAAAAAGATGCTTTCTTCTTGGTCTCAAGGAAGTATCTCCTGTCTCTGACAAGGATGGACGGACGCAAGAGAAAGGATGTGGTCCTGTACTCAAAAGAAGGGCTCGGTATTAATCATGCCCTTTTTTTTTTTAATTCTATATTTTCGATGCTTTGACATCTTGGAGCCTTGCTGATTCAGAAGGCATGGACCCTCCTAGGGTTAGCTGGTTCCTAAAGGTAGCAAACGAGTCGCCTTCAAGCACACGTTCCACAGGCAAACCAGCCAGTCCCGACCCCATCCACCAGCCACCTTCTTTATTCAGGCTCACACTCCCTCCCGGCCACCATCTCTGGCCCAAATCACTCCGGGACTGGGTACCAGACACCTGGGGGCAGTCCCTATGCCCCAGAGCCCACTGAAACTATCCCAGCTAGCCAACCATAAGCCTGGTTCCCCTACTGCACCCAAACGGATTCTAATCCAGTTAAGTACAAGCATCTTTTTTCACTGCCCCAATCTTTCCATCTACAAAATAGAACAGTCCCCTCCTGTCGGGGATGTGGTAAGGTTTAAAATGGATATAACGTGCTCTGCACTATGCCTGACACATGGAAGGGTTGGGGTGGATGACCCCACCCAGATCCCCACTAAGGAAAGGGGGGAGTAGGGGATGTGAGGAGGCATGGAGGGAAGTGAAGGGCCTCAGAGGCAGGGGCTGCTGACTGGCAAGAAAGAGACATCTGAGAGGAGCCCTGGGATGCCCCGAATCTGTGACAAAGAGGGATCCTCCCTGCGAGCCCCCAGCCTGAGACCACAGCCAACACCTCCCCTCCGCCTGGAAGGAGCCCCAGGCCCATCATTAGGATGTGGAAGGGGGGAGGAGATACAAACACCCCCGCGTAATCACCTAGAAAAGTCCTAACATTCCACAGAATCACCTCTCTGGTCTCAGTTTTCTCATCCCTGGAGTGAACCATAAAATACGCAACTGCTTACATCACAGAGACGCTGCGGGTCCCAGAGACAACAGGTGCAAAATCAATGTCTTTGTCAACTGCAAAGTGCGTGCAGAGGAGGGGGTAAGCTGGCACCTTGTAATGGAGCATTCTGCCTTCCCCAGACGATCCTCAGGTTTTGACAGTTCCAGACGTTCGCTTCAACACCCGAAAATTCAACTGTCTTTTATGTGCACTGTCTCAGACCCATAAACGCTCCAGAAACCATCTGCCCACGCTCGGCATTCATCTGCTTTCAGACCATACCGCAAGCCCATTTTTACGAATTAGGTCTTTCTGACACCTGGAATGTTCATCAACCAACCACCTAAAAATGGCACAAAGGCATCAGCCACAGCTTCATCATGTGGCCCCTAGCAGATGCCCAGAAATACCAGATTAACCGGACTGAGTCCCAGACATGCCCCATAATCCACTAGATTCCTTGGTTTGGCAAAGTCTGCAGAGGAAATATCTGTTAAAAAAAAAAATCAGGGGCGCCTGGGTGGCTTAGTCTGTGACGTGTCTGCCTTTGGCTGGGGTCATGATCCTGGGGTCCTGGGATCTAGCCCCACATCGGGCTCCCTGCTCAGCGGGAAGCCTGCTTCTCCCTCTCCCTCTGCTGCTCCCCCTGCTTGTGTTCTCTCATTCTCTCCCTCTCTTTCTCTATCAAATGAATAAATAAAATCTTTAAAAATTTTAAAAATTAAAAAATCAGAGGAAAGCCAAACCAAGAATGCCTGCTCTTGAAACTTAGGAGAGCCACAAATATCTCCCTGTGCTTACAAACTAGAATGGCAACATGGAGAGCAGAGCAGAAGCAAAATGTATAAAATACATCTTTCCATCCACGCGTACACACAGGTGCACACGGGCATATACGAATGCGCACGCACCCCCCACAGTACAGAGAGGGGCACCCTGGGGGAAAAAATCCTCAAGCTCCCAGAGTTATTGCAGTTGTGATTAGTTGAATCAAGATGAGGTCATAGTTTTGGGTGCCTGGGTGGCTCAGTTGGTTGATTTAGGACTTCCGGCCTCCAGAACTGTGAGACGGCACATTTCTGGGTTTTTTTAAGCTATTCAGTGTGTGCTGATTTGTTACGGAAGCCACAAGAAACAGATACACCTTGCAGTGCAAAGTCAGGACTTCTGGCCTGACATGGCGCATGCTATACCCTCCACGCGGTAAGCCCGTTTCTCCCTTAATTCACCCAACAAAATTCTACTTAATTTTTCAAGGTACAAATTTGATGTCACTTTGTCCAGGAAACCTTCTCTGACCATCGACGCTCCCCCCAGCACCACAGCTCTTAAGCAATTCCACAGCTGCATCACTGGTCCCAAGGTGGGACAACTGTCTGTTCCCAATGTATAGTCACTGTACACTGCTCTGCAAGCTCATGGAGGCCGGGGAATTCATCTATTCGTATCAGCGTCCCCTGGACCCGCAAAGGACCACTCATCACCAGAATTCAGCGACGTTCTTGATTAAATAGCTTGTCTTAGCTGTAACTAGAATATTTTTTTCTTCCTCTTGTAAAGGAGGGATCTGAAGCAAATATGACAAAATGTTGACATCTGTTAACTCCAGAGGGTGGGTACACGGGTGTCATATTATTTCCTGTGCTTTTCTGAAGATTTGAAATATTGCATAACGGAAATGTTCTCAACCTCAAAAACAGAACGTAGCAGGCTACCTTGGGACACTACCAGTCCATTAGAGCCTGGATGCTATTGAAAAGGGCATTTCTAGTTCAAAACATGGCCTTCCGACAAAATTTTAGAACTCAGCCCACTCGTGTGTATGACGAGGAGTAGTATTTCTTGAGTACCTGTTATGCATTCCTTACTGGTGGTGGGTCTTGTTTTCATTGCTACCACAATCCTATGGGATTTTAGGACTGCTCCCTCTGAACTGGGGCTTGCCCAAGGTCATACAGCTGATAAGTGTTGGATCTGGGATTGAAAGTGAGTCTGCCCTGAGTCTGAGCAAAGATTTACAGTCTTCACGATGTCCCAGTCACACATCAGCTTATTTCAGCCACACAACAACCCTGTGAGACAGGTCCTGTTATTATCATCGTCCCATTTTGTGGGTGAAGAATATAAGGCACAGGGGCACCTGGGTGGCACAGCGGTTGAGCGTCTGCCTTCGGCTCAGGGCGTGATCCCAGTGTTACGGGATCGAGCCCCACATCGGGCTCCTCCGCTGGGAGCCTGCTTCTTCCTCTCCCACTCCCCCTGCTTGTGTTCCCTCTCTCGCTGGCTGTCACTATCTCTGTCGAATAAATAAATAAAAATCTTTAAAAAAAAAAAAAAAGAATATAAGGCACAGAGAAAATGAGAGCGTCCCAGTGGCACAGCTCGTCCTTGGTGGGGCCAGGATTCAAACTGGTGCAGACTGGTTCCCAAGCCTGTGCTTCTTCCCTCTGGGGTTTCTCCCACCGTGGAGAACAGGCTACTGCTCCTCCAGCAGGGCCCCCAACACCAGAGATGATGCCCCCCAGCTCCTAGAGGTCTCTGGAGGTCACCACATTCTAGGTTCTGCCTCCAAACCCAGGGCAGAGGGCTATAGACAGGAGTCTATGCATGTGGGTACTTACAGAGGAAAACCACCCAGCAACAAGCACTCAGTCCTTCTCTGCTGCTTACAGTCCCCCGTGTGAGCACATTCCCAGACTGCAGAGGAAAGAAAGAGAAGGGACTACCCCAGATCTTTCCCACCTTCCTGCCTGCTTCCTTCCGTGCCTTCTCTCCACGCATCTCATGGAGGGTGCTGTGTTAGGTTTCACTCCCTCACACGTCTGAGGGCTGCAACCTGTATTAAAATTAAAGAAGCCTAATATTCTAAAACGTTCTAAATTAACCCTGCAGGTCAGCAGCGATAATTCATAATTCTCAACCACACTCCAACCCTGCTAGGGATTTAGGCTGACTGGACTGCATGCCCAGACACGGGGCCTAAAGACTTCCCTTTGGTTCCTTCCATTGGTCTTACTAGTGACTTTAGGACATGCCTGCTAACTCTGCCCTTCTTGAAATACAGCCTTTAGTCACCAAAATAAAGACCTAGAATCCCCTCTGGCATGAAAAGATTGAGATCACAAAAAAGAGATTGCTTTCAGAAGCTTCAAGAGAGAAGGAAGCATCAGGAGTCCACGCTAACCACAGTGTGGTTAAGAATCTGACTCTGGAGAAGGTCTTCATAGTCTTTGAATTTGAGAGGAGGCTCTGTGGTTTATATAGACTGAAGCCGAAAGGTGTCCCTTTAGGCAAACTTGAAGTTCACTTGGATCTCGCCCAGAAAAGTGACTTGACTTCACAGGGATAACATTTCCAGAATTACTTCCAACCAGCTCTGTCTTATCCAGGTTATTCCTAGGTCACATGCCACGGGAAGGGTCTATGGGCACAGAAGAAACCCGTGTGCATCAGAGAAACCCCACCCCCTGACAAGGACCTCTAACTGACCATGACAAAAGTCTCTGAGGATTTTTTGGACGTATTGAACCAGCCCTTCAAAAAGTCTCAGAAACTTTCATCAATACCTTCTTCCCCAGAAAGAACCACTCTTCTGATTTCTATCACCTTCAATTACATGCTTGAGGGAACCTTCTGGGGAAGGCAGAAATATTCCATATGCTGTCCTGCTCTGGGCTGTGGGGGCACAGGTGTATACACACGTAAACATTCACCCAGCTACATACTAAGACGTGTACATTTTACACACAGTGTCTCCTGATTTAAGTTTTTTTTGTTTTTGTTTTTCAAAGGAGGGAGATGGGTAATCATCCTCAGGCCGAAGATCATACAAAGGCTAGAAGATGAGAAATTTCTAGAAACATTTCCATATTGCTGAAAGGTGACTGAGGGTGAAGTGTGCAGACATGGGGCCACGTCCAAAGAAAGCCCGGTTGCCACAGGTCGAAATTCTGGATTTCTGTGTCGCTTTTTACAAATTCTACAAGGCAAGCTTCTGACCTCTGAGAGCTGCCAACCAGAAAGGACCCATCGAGTCAATCTCTTGGAGACATCCATCCATCAAAGTGCACAAGGAAATATGACAAGACACAGGGCGAGAAAAATGCTGGCACGACGACTCGGGGCGGGGAGGAGACGGGGACAGGTGACCCTCTCACTACACATTTCTCCAACAGGAGTGCCCGTCGTGACCGTGACAGAGGGAAGCCGTCCCCACGTGGGCAGGCAGAGGGAGCTCAGGGGGAAATCTAATGGATGTGTGTTCTCGTCCCATTGTCCTAGAGCCTTCTCCACAGCACGTAACAACCCAGCCAGTGTCTCCTCGTCAGGAGCTGTGGCTGCTCAGCCTGGCTCGTCTCTTCCTCACCGCGAAGTGGCAGAGCAGCCTTTTTAATTAACAAGTCGTGTCTCTATCCCACTGTACATTTATTTCACTGCTCAACGCACCAACCAGGTGCCTTCAGGGAAAGAAGAGAATTTTAAGAAGCTGGGAAGGGGGGTGAGCGGGGAGCTGTTAAACGGTGTCAAATGAACAGGTGCAGGCTTGTTAGTCATGGAGAATGCATAAATCTTTGAAATTAATTTCACTGATGGTTCATTTTTCATTAATGTCTCCCTGGCCATAAAAAAGTAACACTCTATTCTCCTGCACCCCAGGGGACACAGACACATTCTTGGAGAGAGGGCCAGACTCAAACACTATACAATATGCTCTCTGAGAAGGACCCCTGGGTCATTTCGGTGAGGGGCACGACCCCCTGGGAAGAGAGACAGCTGCAGGAGAACCCTGGAGCAGAAGGGACAGATGCAGGTGCAAGGTTCCATCAGGCCACCTGCCAGCCGGGAGACGAGAGCAAGTCATAGCCTGCCTGTCTGATCCTCGGGGCTTCCCAGGGAAGGGGAAGGAATAACACCACACAAGACTGTTGTCAAAGGGAAATAAAGCAAAGTAGAGGGTGGAGTGCTTAGTAAACTAAGTGCTGAGTGTATATGTATTAGTTAAGGTTTGGCTTCTGTGCACACTTGATTTTGGTGGATAATAAAAAACTGACTCTGGCCAAAATTAGGGTAATTTTTCAAAAAGAAAGAAGAAAATGTAATTGGAAGGATCCAAGGACAGCCAAGGAATTGGGGGAACCTAAGCTCATTTATCCTTAGTCTCATTCATTCATCTCTCCATCCAGTAAGTACAGGGGTCCCCCCTTATCCTCAGGGGGTACGTTCCAAGACCCCTAGTGGATGCCCAAAAGCACAGACAGCACTGAATCTTACATATAGTATGTTTTTTCCTATACACACATACCTATAAGAAAGTTTATGAATTGGGCAGTCAGAGATGAACCACAATACCTACTAGTAAAATAAAATAGTTACAACAATGTAGTGTACTAAAAGCCACCTGAATATGGCCTATTTCAAAATATGATTGTCTTGTACTCTCCCTTCTTCCTGTGATGACGTGAGATGATACAAAGCCTGCGCGAGATGAGGTGAGAATGATGTAGGTACTGGGACGTAGCACTAGGCTACCGCTGACCTTTGGGTGATGTGCAAAGACGAGAAACATCTGCTTCCAGACCGCATTCGACCATGGGTAACCAAAACCACAGAAAGCAAAACCACGAATAAGGTGGGACTAGTGTACTTTACACAGGCCTACTGGGTGCCAGATAGAATTTTAGGTGAACAGGATTTCTGCATACTCTGAACAGTCTGATAAAGATTTTAGAGAAGTAAACAGGTCATGATAATGTTTCTTAGGAAGAGTGATCATGGGGTACACAGAGACGGTCCATGGGAGCTCAGGGGAAAGCTCTGTATCAGTCAGCTACTACTGTGTATCAAGCATTCCCAGAGAATCACTAAGTGATTGTCTTCACACTCAGCTGGGGCAGCTCTGCTTCAAGCCACGGGGCTACAAGGGCTTACACGGACTCTGCTCCACAGGACTCCCACTCCTTGGGACCCCACAGGTACCCAGAGCATGCTTTTCATGGCCATGACGGAAAGTCTTGCATGTATCAGAGGAATTTTAAATTATAAAACCTATGAAGGAAATGCAGTTTATTTTCTCTTTCAAGTGTGCACAGTGGAAACAAACAACAAAGCATTGCCGAGTGGGAGCTGGTACGGCCCTGCTTGATCCATAATGACCCATTTACATGTCACTGATCTACCCCACTTCACCAGCTTAAAGCACAAAACGAGGTCACCGGTCTTTTTAATATTCAAATGAAATTACTCCGGGGGCAGAAATTAGTTCAACCTTTTTGGAGGGCAACTGGATAATACCTCCCCAAATTTTAGAAGCGCTTACTTCTGAACTCAGGGATTCGACTTCCAGGAATCTGTTCTACAGAAATCCTTGCACGAATACAAAAAGATCTACCTGGTTGTTAAAATATGTTTGTTGCAGCATTATAGGGAAAAGCTGCAGAAGGAACGGCAGCAACATGATTGTCAATTAACAGGGGACTGGATGAAAAGAGTCAGGTGGATACAGATGTTATTTTGGGAAACCTTCAAGACACCTGTGCAGTGTAAGGCAGAAGCGCCGGACCACACACACAGCACAATGACATGTATAATTTAAAAATACATGACCCGTATCTATTTATACCTACAGATATGTCTTTATTCAAACCTGTCTCCATACACATATATATGTATCTATGTCCACAGCTTATCCACAGCTACATTTGTATCTGTCTGTATCTATATGCAGATTCATGTAACAGTCAAGAAAGGAAGTATTATGGGGCACCTGGGTGACTCAGTTGGTTGAGCGTCTGCTGTCAGTGATGATCTCGGCGTCCCGGGATGGAGTTCCACGTCGGGCTCCCTGCTCAGTGCAGAGCCGGCTTCTCCCTCTCCCTCTGCCCCTCCGGCCTGCTCGTGCTTCCTTACTCTCTCAAGTAAATAAAATCTTAAAAACAAAAAAAGAAAAGGAAATATTACCAACAGACAAGGTGAAGGGGCACCTTCCACTTCTGACTCCAAATGCTTCTGTGTTATTTTTCATATATTTGAAGAGTAGTGACATCGTTTTCAAAATTCAGATGACCCCTGAGCCCCATCATGTGTCCAGGGGAGCAGGTCCTTCTTTCCTGCCTCCCGGTCTCTCAGCCATGATCACACCCAGGGATGTCAGTCCTGGCAGGGGTCACGGGAGAGACAGAACTGGGAACAGGGGTAGGGACAGTGGAAGAATTTGCGTAGGCACACCCCAGCCTGAGACCTGGCCGCCCCCCAGCCCAGTGCCAGCTGTCTCCTCACAGGTCTGAGGCATGGAGTGCTCGCAACACAGAATTACTTTTCCTGCATACTGGACGCTGCAAACTGGGGTCCTTCCACTACACGGTGCATGCGCACACACGTGCGCATGCATACACACACGTGCACGCACACATGTGCATCCCATTGCTAGGGCCGGTCTCGGAAGCAGGCTCTCCTAGGGAAATGCAAGTGCAAGCCGCTCAGCCGGGACATGATCCCGGGAAACACAGGGAGTAGAGAAAAGAA